>NC_142521.1:4457500-4572500 GCF_964205215.1 Stylophora pistillata | reverse complement strand
TAGCCAAGTATATCTCTATTTAGCCGTGTGTAGTCCTTTATAGCCGCATATAGCTCTGTATAGCCCTGTATAGTGCTGTATAGCCTAGCCCTGTTTATCTGTGTATAGCCGTGTATAGCTCTGTATAGCTGCGTATAGCCCTGTATAGCTGTGTATAGCCCTGTATATGTGTATAGCCCTGTATAGCTTTTTATAGCCGTGTATAGCTGTGTATAGCCATGTATAGCTGTATATAGACCTGTATAGCTGTGTATAGCCATGTATAGCTATGTGTAGCCCTATATAGTTGTGTATAGCCCTGCAGCTGTGTATAGTCCTGTATAGCTGTATAGGCGTGCATAGCCATATTAGGTTGCATTACACTTCGGTGTACATAAAGTAAAAACCTAATATACATATGCAACACATATGGCTGCCTTC
This sequence comes from Stylophora pistillata, assembly GCF_964205215.1. Classification (NCBI taxonomy): domain Eukaryota; kingdom Metazoa; phylum Cnidaria; class Anthozoa; order Scleractinia; family Pocilloporidae; genus Stylophora; species Stylophora pistillata. The sequence continues at coordinate 4,572,080 of NC_142521.1, read as the reverse complement.
CATGAAGTATATACCAGATGGTTTATAACGATAGTAGTTTGGTGATAGTCAGGTGCGAAATGATCGACAACCTCCCAGACCTTGGACCAATCAAAGAAAAAAAAATACTCGCAAAAATGGCTCACGTGACTTGCATGGCGCATGTGACTCACATGGCTCACAGATTTTGCAGACCCAAAAAAACATACCTTTGATGGAGTCACAGTAGTCACATCCCAATAGAATACAAAGATCAATAAACTGTAAAACAGAAAAAGATTATGCAACATGAGCAAACTAAAGAGAAAGATATGAAACGTGGCTCCCTAAATAATTCTAACAAGCTGCACAGACAGTCAAAAGGTACTCAGGTACCACTGCACCAAGGTATGTCCAGAAATGCATGCAGTAGTGAAAGTGGTGAAAATTCATAAAAATCATTAAATCTGCTGAGCCGATTTCATTTTGATTAACTCATCACAATTGTCAATTCTGCTGAGCTGATTTCACTTCAAAGAGTGTGACTAATATTTGCAAAAATTGTCAAATCCATGAACATTCACTCTGTCTGACAAAATTTTCTTGAACCTGCTATTTTTGTTACTAAGTGCATTTCTGGGCAGAAGTGGAGCACCAGACGTTGGATGAAGCCATTGGGACTGAAATTAAAAATAATTTACCACCTGTTTTCAATTTTATCAGTAATGTATAATCATGTCCTTTTCAATATTAAACTTTTTTTCACACATATGTTTCATATGTTTGTTGTTGTTTAATATTAAACTTTGTCAACATAAATTAAAATCTGCAAATTCAGGGAGTTGTTCTTCACAATTACCAAAGATTTATAATAAAAATTCCACAAACTTTAAAGAAAATACAAGAAGTTATCTGTGATTCTGATGCTTGAAAATTGACCAAATGTGAATAAAAAAGGCTTTGGGGCTTTGTAGTGCATGCTGTAACACTGTGATTTGGACATCTCATTTAATACACCATGCTTCAAAATGCATGACAGAGGAAAATGAAAATTAAAAATTAAGAAAATTGATGCACAACATAAACATAAAAAAATATGGTAGAGTCATCTATATTTTAATTTCTTGTGATGCAGAAAAAAAAGGCAATGTCCAAGCTTAATTCCAGACAAAAGGGGGCAGGCTTCACCAAGTCCTGTACATGAAATGCTTACCTCATAATGGGAAAGTTCTAGCTCTGTGAGTATGCGGTCCAAATAAAATTCCCTTATTGGCATTTTCCTGTATAATGAGCAGATAAGTATTATTGATAATTAACATGAAAGTGATGTGCATCTGATTGGCTGAACACAATTATTTTCATGTAACACAAGTGTTATGACACAAGTACAAAGTTGTTACACAAGTATAAATTACAAATAGCGTGCACTGTCAAAATTTCATCGTTCATTTGAAAATTTAGTTCATAACTTAAAACTTAACAGACCTTGCTTCGCTAAAAGTGAGATGTCTCAGTAGGACACTTGACCCGAATGTGAGAGCATCCATGTCTTCCGTTCCTGTAGCATAAACCTATAAACACAACAACTTTAACACTTTGTCTAAAAATCAGCATAAAACCTCTACAATCATATCTGCACTTTTTAAATAACATACCTTTCCTGATTTCACCAATGCAGCACATTGCGCTTCTGCTTCACAGGGAGCCTAACAGAAAGGTAAGTTATCGTTGACTTGAACAATGTTTAAAACAAAGCCACAAATTGTAAAACATCTGAAACATTTTTCCAGGAACTAATGAGGGAGAGAAAAACTTTTTATTTTAGCAACTCTGCTCTGGTAATTATTTGTGCCTGACGCAAAATACCGTGGGGAAAAAAAGTGATTATAGTTCCTTTTCATGTCATTAGTGGAGCAATGAGATATCACTGTGTTCTATAGTCCAGCTTTCCTAGTAAATGTACATGTGAGATTTTTCTTTCGAATAGCTGCATAAAAGTGTAGTTTCAATTTTGTTAATCCACCCACCATTATATACCTTGATAGTTATCTTAAAATGCTTATGAAGTATTACATATTATAGCCTTGCTTATACAAACACACCTCAATGTATGGAATTCCCATCAGTTTAAGTAATCTTTTACATTCATCATTGTGCTGTGGGGTCACTTTCACCTAATGCAAAGAGTGATTAAGTTACTTCCTTGAAATCAGCTAAAAAAAAAAAAATGCCGGGAATTGTGAAACAGGTTAAAAGTGTTTTAATCATAGCTTTCTCAATGAGGTTCTCTGAAATTCTGAAAAACTCAAATATATAGACCAAGAGATTTATAACAATGCCAAAAGGAATTTCTGAAAATGAAAAACTCCAAGGCCTTTTTCAATATATACTTTATCTTTGTTTTTGAAAATTTAGGAAATTTCAATTTTCATTTTTATCTATAGCTGAGTCCTTTCATGTTAGCAATTTTTTGCCAAATAGGTACCTTTGACATGTGGCAATCAGTCAATTCTTAAAAGTTTTGCCTATGATCCACTATCAGTGAGCAATTAAACCCTTTTTCCAAAATTAATGATGCTAGGGTTTCAAATTCAGCAGGCAAAATGACCTTATCAGGCAGCTTGCAAATGCGACTTTAAATTTCTCTTATTTTAATAAACCACATCAAAAAAACCCTTACAAGTCTTCGAGAAAATTTTTCCATGCTTTCAGCATCACCTGTTGATAAATGAAAAACAGGATATGGAAGATGGGAAAAAGGGCTTTATTTTACTATCAAAAAGTTTGTTTACTTTCAACAAGTTTTCTTCATTAAAAGAAAAAACAAAACCAACCAACCAAGAGATTTTAAAATTATATGAAAAGTTACAGAAATCATTCAAATGTAATATCCTTTATAGTTCAGAAGTTGCGAGGTACATACTAGTTATGGCTGCAAACAAAAAACTGAGGAATGCACAGTCAGGAAAAAATATTTGTTTAATTAAAGACAGTGACAACACCAACCAGTTTCCTCTGCTTGAGCAAGTCCTTTTTGTGCCTCCTCTCTCTTTTCTTTTCTCTTTGCCAACTGTGTTAATGATGGAAATTACAACTACTTTACCTACTTTTGAGTGTTTGTGACGTATCTGTTTCATTACAAATTACTTATTTACAATACCAATGAATATTATGTATCAAACTGTGGAAAATAATTTCCACACGCATGGCTAAAACCAAAGCATAAAAATTTTGTAGTAAAGGTTTTTCAAAATTTCCATGTGATGTAATGCAGGGGTGAGGGGAAGGGAAGGGGCAGCCTTGTGATGGACATGTGTCCCATCTAGGGGAGGGGAGGGGCAGTAATGTTCTTATTCAATCAATGCTAAGGAAACCAAGATAAACTCTGACTGAGTTGACTGATAGGCTTGGGTTACAGACCTCCATTAATTCACTGACAGCTAATTCAGAAAAAAACATTGTAGAATCCATTTAGAAGAACAATGATCACTCTTACTTAAGGTTGACATGTTACACCACTTACCTCCCCGGATTTCATAATAGGAGGCTTGCCATCAAAAACATATCTGCAAGAAATGGTCACCGATAAAATACAGACTTTGATAATAAATCCATAACCTTAAAGCATAATTATCTCTGGTTACTTGTGATAATTTACTATACACCAGTTTCTGCTTGAGCATTGAAGCTGAGCAAAGATCCTTGGATCCTCAAGATGAGCAGAGCCAGATTCCTTGGAACTTGGTTCAAACAACACAATAACACAACACTAATAAAGTCATGACAGCCTCTCCCTGGGATGCCAAGCAAAAGTGAAATTTCACTAGCAACCATCAGAAGCTACTAACAATTTGAATTATGCGGTATCACACACATCTAAAACTTTACACTCAGCAAAGCATTAGTGGAGTTTAAATCTGACATCCAACATAAACATACACACTGAATAGCTGCTGGATGTTCAGACAGAAAAATTGACCAAAGAGTGCATCTGTATCTACATCAATAAGAATTATGTGTTGATAAATATATTCCCGTTTGAAACATTTAGTCAATTACCTCAGTTACATGTTATATACGTTAAATTCTTATTGCCCATAAAAGTTTATGCACAAGGCATTAACATTTCACCTCAGGTGAACAATATGCTTGTGTTGTTCTTATTTCCCATAGATTTCAAGTCTTACTATACATAACGAATTATAGGGGTTAGTTTCTAAAGAAACTGTAGTTAACCGCCTCCCAGTTAGCTCAATGGATAGAGCGCTGGACTGTTGTGCGAGAGGTCGAGGGTTCGAGCCCCAGCCAGACCAACACTCAGGGTCTTAAAATAATTGAGAAGAATATGCTACCTTTCTATAACATCAAGAAATGATTAGATATTCTAGTCTTCTTGGATAGGGATGAATAAATGGAGGTCCCGTCTCCTGCAGGATTAGGGGTAGGAGATGTTAATTTCCCACGCATGAGATTAGTGTGATGGATGTCCTCCCCTGGGGTGGGATGGGTGGGTAACAGGACCCCTGTTGATACCAGTGTTTACTACACTGAAGGAGCTATCCTGTATAAATATAGATGGCCGGCCGGGGACATCGTGTTGTGTTCTTAGGCTAGACACTTTACTCTCACAGTGTCTCTCTCCATCCAGGTGTTTAAATGGGTACTGGCAAATTTAATGCTGGGGATAACCCTGCGATGGACTAGCATCCCATCCAGGGGAGAGGGGGGGTAGAAATACTCCTAGTCACTTCATGCTACGGAAACCCGAGTTGAGCGCCGGCCCAATGACCCACATGGCTCTTGAGTAGGCTTTACCTACCTTACCTATTGCTGTGACAAAGGGTTAATGCTTGAGATGTCAGCTTTGAAACTCAATACTATAACTAGGTTGTTATGGAAATGGAAATGCATCAACATCCATAGTGCCACTTGTGTACTTTAAACTGACAGTATTGTACAAACAAACAAGGGAACATTAACCATGAACTATTGATAACAGCAAACTTAAGTATACTTACACAGGTTTGATTCCATTCTCTATCATCCTGATAGTTCGATAAAACATGCCCATCAAATGACTAAAGACCACAGTTAAACATTAATAATGTTGATCACATTGGTAAAGATAACATAACGTTTCTTATGAAAGTTCCCTACACAAGTTGCTTTGCAAGTTCTGACATTTCTGTTGTGACTGTTCTTTTACTCGTGTTATTTGCATAAGATTTCGAGAACAACCTATCAGTTCCACGAAAGAAAGAAGGAAAGAAAAGTACACCCCTATACCCTCACGCTAAGTAATAATTTCTTACCACTCAGGATTTCATAATGCTGCTGGAAATATCAAGCAAGGATATATGGGCATGTCATTTTACTCTCACTTTTATTGTACAGTAGTGTCAGCTGAGCATCAGTAAAGTATCAGCCAACTGTCTACAGAGTGTCGGTTAAGTATTGACCTTGTGTCAACCACATATCATTTGTTGGTTCAGAGACGATGACTACTGGCCAATACTTGGCTGACATATTGGGAGAGAGGCCGCCCATATATCAGCCAACACTCAGTCAACAGGTTGACCAAGTGTACTGACCGATACTCGACTGACAAACGCATTAGGTACACATGATCCAAAAGCGTTTACCTGGTAATTTCTCCTGCTTCATTTGTTAGCTGACTACCATCTGATCTCACTGCTATGAGAAACTGATAAATGCTCATGGATGCATCAATCGCAATCTTCCTTCCTAGAATAGTGTCAAGGATCAACAGCTAACTCAAACTGCTCGCCACCGAGTGATATCCTTCATACTTAAGCCATAAAACACCTTTTATGGACGCGATAAAGCTACTTGGGATGTTCAAGGAACACTCGGAAAGCTTAAAAATCATTGCTTTCTTAACATAACTAGTTACATGCGGGTTTTAAAACTTGATAAAGCATCTACTTGGGGACTGAATTCTTCCATCAGACGATGTCTACTGTGTTCATTATCTTATAATCGCACATATACCATGTTTCTCGTGTAGCTTTCCTTGAGGAACCATCTGACCATAGAATTGACTGACTCACCGAAATAGTTCTTAATCTCATTCTCTTTAGATCCAGAGGGAGCATGGTCTCCGATCACCTTAGAAAGACCGTGAATCCCCATTCTGAGAGAAAAAAAGACACTGTTGATCTTTAAGAAAGAAAGCGCGCGAAATTGAACGGACGTAAAGAGCCTGGATACCATTGTAGTCTGTCTGTACGTTGTCAGCGGACTGAGACTTTGTGAAATGCGCTAACGTTAGGAAAACGAATCCAAAATGGCGGAGTAGTGGTCGGGTTGTGACCCAAAATTACGGTGCTTTCAAGCTCGGAAGAAAAGAAATGGCCGTAAGTAGAAGAGAGTTAGAGGAACTAAAGCCTTGGGTGGAAGATACTGTGAAGCGACGGCTTGGGTTTAATGAGAAAAGTGTTGTAAATGCTGCCTTGAACTGCGTGAAGAATAACTTGGATAGAGTTTCATCGCAAGAGAAGCTCTCGTCGCTTTTAGATGATTTAGCACCTCAGTTTGTCACGGACTTATTTGATAAAGTATATCAGCTGAAAAACAGCAAGAATCCTACCTCTGGAAAAAGCTCTCAAGTGAAAAAAAGGACGCTAGAGGATGTGTTTGGAGATGACCACGGAGATGATGGTAATGAATCTGCCGATCTTAAGAGCAGGCGAAAACAAAGTCGCTTCGACGCTTTAAAAGAAGATAACGTACCTTTACCTCCAGCCATTCCTGAAACAGCAGAGAGGCCCACTCCGCTTAGTAGCAGCCAGATAAGTGAAATGGTGGCAAGTATGAAAAAGCAAATTGAAGAGCGGAAGAAGCAGTTGACGGTTATGAGACCAGTCCAGCCAGCTACTATTCCTTCAGGTCCAGCTTCCTTCCCACCTCCAGTCCCTGGACAGGTATATGTACGGTATTTACTTGTGTATAGGTCGACCTTGTATGACCAAAATATCAGCCCAAAAATCACCCTGGACTAATATACACGAGTCATACACAAAGACCCGACCCTAGCATTTCCAAGAAATTAACATAACGATTGCTAGAAGTCCATTTGGAAAACCAAGTTTAAAAAAACAGTTCTAATTGTGTTTGAATTTTTTCAGTTTTTAGCGCATTCTTCATCAACAAAAAAGTTTGAAATAATGAATTTCAAGTGGCTTAAACACAGCTTCTCTGCTGTTTATGGTGCAGGACTTTCATTTTCATCAAACAATGGCAGAAGCTTAGTGACCTGGCAGATGCTGTTGTCGCATGGTCTTGTTTGTTATGTGCAATCCTTCAAAGCTCTTTGTTGTAGCTTTGTAGTACTTAATCTCTTTTCAAACTCAGAATTAAGATGAAGGTCAGTTAAAAGCAATAAGGATTTCATTTTTAATATAATTTTCAAAATATGGTGAAGTACTTCTCTAGTAAGTCAAAGTGCTCGTGTTTGCCTAAATCGTGCTGATATAAACAAGTGCTATTAAACTTTGCAACACATGGTTGCACTTGCTCTGTAGTTTTTTTATTTCAACATGTTTTTAATACATTCTCAGAAATAGTAGATCAACTTTTTGGGAAATTTCTATCAGTCTGAATTTCACTTTTTTCAACTAGAAATGATGAAAAATCCCGATTTTGACCTTGAAAATGGCAGTCAACTTGTACATGAGTTCTTTTTATATGTCGTAGTTCAATTTTATACTAGGTTCAAATTTTATTTTCCTTTGTTCTCGGTCATGTTAATGTATGAGAATGAGTTTGAAACAAAGGAAAATAAAATTTGAACCAAGGATAAAATTGAACTACAACATATACACAAGTAAAAACAGTACTAAAAAAATTGTAATTGCCCAATGAATGTATTGTCAATGGCTCAGTTCCAAAGTACCAGATACCAAGGTTTTTTTTTTTTCTTGGTATGTTTAAAATTGCTCCTTTATTAATTATACCGGGATAAATCAAACTTGCCATTTTTCCTTGACTGAACAGAATATTCCTAGCGTACAACAACAACAGGAATTGATGAATGAAGCTATAGAGAAAGCTAGAAGAGCGGCAGAACTCCAGGCTAAGATTCAGGCACAGCTGTCAAACAGACCCAACTTGGTAAGTTAACAAGAAAGCTGCATCCATTTGTAGTTGGTACTAAAAAAATGAATAAATAAACTCAAGATCAACAAACTTGCAAGTAACAGCAAAACTTTCATCTTGCTTATAGGCTAATAGCACTTTAGTTGACCGTGAATAGTAAAAGTGTTTGAAATCAAGTGAAGAAGAATTATAGATTTGGTTACTCAGTATCTAATGTATTTTGGAATTACGTGTTCTTTACTTATCAGACTATAAATTTTATTCACCCTTTATATAATAAATAATATAAATGATTTGATTGAAACAGTTTGACTAGTTGTTTATTTGTGTTGAATTTAAGGCAAATTTTGTTCTTTCTCAATGTCTTTCTTTTTGGTAAAAGTTGCTCAGAAGAAGAAAGCTGTTTCAGCAAAACATTGAATTCACCAATAAATAATGCAATTTTTGGTGCAGTGTAAACATGCTGTTTTCAAACCAGTGAGTGGTTGAGTTGCATGTAGGTAGTAGGTTACTTCTTGGAGCATGCATGATTTATTTTACACATCTAAATTTTTTGTAGAATTTTAGATGTTTGTCATTGTTTCTTACCAGTGATTTTAATTTCTGTACAATCCTTTAGTTCTCCTCTTCAGGGTTAACAAGCGCTGGGGCAAACTTGATAAAGTCAGGTTTAATTTCAGTGAGTGCTCTGAAGGACGAAAGCTCCCATCCAAGGTCCTTGATCTTGGATGAATCAGGTCGAACAGTTGATGCATCTGGAAGGGCCATTCAGCTGACCAGCAGAATGCCGACACTGAAAGCTAACATTCGTGCTAAGAAAGCAGAACAGTTTAAGATTGAAAAACCCCCAGAGGATTTAAATGAAAGCAAGTATTTTGATCCACGAGTAGGGTAAGGAAATGGCTTAATTTATTCTTCCTGTTTACTGAATTGTTTACCTTGTGGGTATTATTGCCATGTGACGTGAGGATGATAGGTGAGGGTGAAAGGAAGTAGGAAAAAAAAATATAAATGAAAGTGAAATTGATTTTAAAAATGGCAATGACCTAATTCTACTTAGGGGCAGAATATTTTCTTTAGCTTCAACCCAAGAGTCGTGGTTTTCATGTTTTGTTTTGTTTTTTTTTTACCTTGATGTATAGGTTTTAAACAAAACAAGGGACTTGTGAGTCCTTATTGGTTCATGCCTATTCTCTAATCTCAAATTTAAACACCATAAATTGTTGTAACTTTTGGTTGTGTTTCTTACTTTTCTTAAAACTATATTTATTATAACTTCCCCTCTGTACCTTTTATTTCAACATTTGTTCTGGTTATAATTTGCTCTGCTTGCAGTTCCTGCTGTGCTTGGTAATGGTAGTTTATTTAACTGTAAACTTGTAACTACATAGTAATTGTATCCTTTAGCTTAGAGTAACTTAGCATGTATTTAGTACTAATACCCACCAAGATCAGCCCATGCGATATGCTGGTTGTATAAAGTGTAAAATCTGTGTTATATTAGAAGTTAGAGCTATTCAGTTATCAGTAGCAAAACCACCACATGACAGTTGAAAGCAAACAATTGATAGAGATATTTTGCCTGTCACAGTCACCTGAAATCACTGATTGATTGAGTGATTTCTGGTAATCAGTTGTTAATATTAAATCACTGATTGATTGAGTGATTTCTGGTAATCAGTTGTTGATATTAAATCACTGATTGATTGAGTGATTTCTGGTAATCAGTTGTTAATATTAAATCACTGATTGATTGAGTGATTTCTGGTAATCAGTTGTTAATATTAAATCACTGATTGATTGAGTGATTTCTGGTAATCAGTTGTTAATATTAAATCACTGATTGATTGAGTGATTTCTGGTAATCAGTTGTTAATATTAAATCACTGATTGATTGAGTGATTTCTGGTAATCAGTTGTTAATATTAAATCACTGATTGATTGAGTGATTTCTGGTAATCAGTTGTTAATATTAGTAAAGATGGGTCAGGCTAAGGATAAGATTCTTCAATCTTTAATTAGGATAAAGGCAGCACAGCGGAACAAAAGGGGATTTAAGTTTCATGACAAAGGAAAGTTTCAACAACTAGCTCAGAGAATAAGAGCAAAGGTACAGTGGATACTCGTTGTCTTTCTGCTTGGCAACATCTGGGTTGTAGCTAAGAAATTTTCATCCAGCGAATTTGGCTGGAAGCGGCCCTTAGCAACAACCCTGAACACATTCTGTATTTGTCACTTTTTCAGGTTCAGAAAACACTAACATGATAAAATCATAATCAGTCATTACCTCAATGGCAGTATAAAGATTCTTTGTCTATCATAATATTTCTGTACTAACAATTGGCAGTGAATAATATATGTATATTCATGTCTTTAGGTTTATTTTTTGCACCACTTAAATATTTGTGTCTGTGTCTGTAAGAATTTAATTAATATTTCATTTCTTGGATTTTTTTAAGTAAGCCAACAGTCAGGTATGTATGTAGTTTTTGAAACAAAATTGCAAAATTGTTTTATTTCCATGTTAATAGGCACAGCTTGACAAACTTCAAAAGGAAATTGCAGCAGCTGCTAAGAAGACAGGAATTTCATCAGCGACAAAACTTGCACTGATCACGCCAAGAGAAGCTCATGAGGATACTGTTCCAGATGTTGAATGGTGGGATTCCAACATCTTACCAGGTGGAAAGTACATCGGTTTAGATGCTGATAACATAGAGGATGACATTGCTGGAATAACAACACTGGTTGAACATCCCATACAAAAACACCCACCTGGTAGGCTAATAATAGGATATAAATCAAAGCTCTGCCCAGTCTAACATAAAATTGCTGTAGATAACATTAAAAAAAGATTTTGCCTCCAACAACCTTTCAAAGCTAAAGATTATCTGATCACTTTATTTCTATATGAGGGGTGGGGTAGGTTACCATGTTAGAGAGCAGGTGTTTCAGAGTAAGCAAATCATGGAAGCTTCTGAATTTTGGGTTGGAATTTGTGAGATAATGGTGGATTGTAGATCATTTTGCCTGATACAACATTGCAATTCACATGTTTCAGCAAGGTGTTAAGATAAAGTAATTATTTTCAGGCTTGCTGTAAGCCACATATGTAGCTTGTCTGGGTGAATATTGTTGAAGTTTATATCCTGAAATACTGTTCTGTTACAAAAACCCAAACTGGTGTTAGTAATTTCAGCAACTCACTCTTAGGATATGAATTATGAAACATATTTTATATGAATCTAAAGTTTACCTGAAATAATTAGTCCTGAGACTAGGAAATTGTTTTGATGTCAATTCTTCTGTCCAGCTGAGCCCAAAGAGGCTCCATCAGTACCCATTATGTTAACAAAGAAGGAAAGAAAGAAGATTCGTACTCAGAGAAGACGTGAGATTGAAAAAGAGAAGCAAGAAAAAATCAGGCTTGGCCTTGAACCACCACCACCTCCCAAAGGTTTGATCAGTCACTCACTCGGTTTGTTAATGAAACAAACTTTTACTCCCAACAGACTTAATGGACAAGTATGGTTTGATATCATTTCTTTGGAAAGTATGCTCTACTGAATTAAGAAAATGTATGAGGGGAACCATTGATTTAAAAAAATGGGGTGAATTTTTTTTTTCAATGGTGATTGAGTTTCTGTAATGAGTTGTTTAATTTCAAACTCAGAATAATTTTTAGTTTTCTGATCAGCTCACTCAGCTCCAGATATTAGCTCATATACTGTACCACCTAAGATGGAAAATGATTTACCCAACTGTTGCTAAGTTAGATTTACTTTGGGCTGGAAACAAATACTTGTCCTGTACATTGTGGATAATTATAGAGTCGTAGCAAACTCTGCACTTCCTAACTTCCTCATACTGGTTTACAGATGTCCATTACAGAGTGCGTTTTCTTCCTCTGATTTTAGTTAAGATTTCCAACCTGATGAGAGTTTTGGGGAATGAAGCAGTACAGGACCCAACTAAAGTTGAGGCTCATGTTCGAGCACAGATGGCTCAAAGACAAAAGTAAGCTGTATTGGGTAATTTGCTTTGATCAACTGGTTTGATAATGTGAATTGGCCATTGTAAAGGGTTTCAAAGCTGACATTTCGAGCATTAGCCGTTCGTTGATTCACTCTGGTGAAGGGTGAACACTCAAACCCCTTTATGGTGGCCAATTTACTTTAACAACTCAGTTGACGAAACCAAAGGATCTTGTTAGCGCCACCCAGTTAGCCCAATGGATAGTGCGCTGGACTGTTGTGCAGGAGGTCAAGGGTTTGAGCCCCAGCCGGACCAACACTCAAGGTCTTAAAATAATTGAGAAGAAATGGTTAGATATTCTAGTCTTCTCGGATAGCGATGAATAAATGGAGGTTCCGTCTCCTGCAGGGTTGGGGTAGGAGATGTTAATTTCCCACACATGAGATTACTGTGTGATGGATGTCCTCCCCTGGGGAGGGATGGTGAGTTTACTGAGCCCGCAGTAATTGGTGCAAGCTGTTGCGGGGTCCCTGCCTGTCGGTGAAGCTAATAAATTAAATTAAAATTAAATTAAATGTTATCCCCACTGACCCAGCATCACAGTTTCTTTGAAACTTACCCCTTTATTAAGTTGTATTTGCCTGCGGTAGTTTAATGATCTCTCTAACTCAACCCACCAAGTGCTCTTCCCAGTAACTTAATGTGTCTGAGTAATATCTACAGTACAAGGAAATGCTTTGTAAAACAGACATAAAACTAGAATTGTTTCTCTTCTTGTGAGAGAGCACTGAACACTCCAGTGAACAATTCAGTTGAACAAGTCCAGTGTGTGTTACCATAGTTTACTAGGATATGCCTTTCACTGCATCTGATGTATTGAAACTACTGTATGTAGCCATGTTTAGACATGAATTGTAAATGCCATTCTCTAAGGAATTTTGAGTGAGTAACCTTTTTCAGGAGTGTGCTCTGTTGTTATGAGTGGAGGTACTTTGCCTCGTTTTCTTGCAGAGTGGTTTGGATTTTATTATGATCTGAAATGTTATTGAGCAGTAGCTATAACTACTGTGGATCTACTTTGTTCGTTGGTAGACTTGCAGCAGTTCACCGGTACTAGAAAAGATCATAATCCTTGTTTTTTTTTTTATGAACAGGGCTCATGAAGCTGCCAACGCTGCGAGAAAACTGACTCCCCAGGCGCGACGCGAGAAAACAGTCCGTAAATTGAAGGAGGATACATCCCTTGGTGTTCATGTCGCGTTGTTCAGAGTAACAGAACTTAAAAATCCTCAGAGAAAATACAAAGTGGATATCAATGCTCAGCAGCTGTACTTAACAGGTATATTTTCACTTTTAAGTATCTGGTGGTCAACTATTAAGTGCAGGTTGGGCCAGTATACTCACACATGGCCACAAAGGTCACCCTTTTAAAAAGACGCAGTAAATCTAGTAATTAGTGTGCAACAATCTGGATGGGGAACAAAAGAAAACAAAAGTCGAAAACGAAAGACCCAAAATCTCGAACAACCCAACATATGAAAAACGAAGACTCTCCATAAAACGGACCCCTCCAAAAACACGAAAACCAAGGCCTCCTTAATCGAAATTCGAAGATCCCCCAAAGTACGAAAACGAAGAACCTTTCCCGAGAGTCCTGATGTTTCCCGAGACGAAGTCGAGGGAAACATCAGGACTTCAGGGAAAATAAAACTAACTGGTTTCTCGGGGAACCATGCATTTAAGTACTTTGTTATCTATTTAGTCTTTCCCTTAAACAATCATATGGCAAAAACATGCGGTTGTATTATATTCGGCGCGCGGGAAACTTTCCAATTGTATCCGATACATGGTTCCTTAAAAAAAAAAAAAACGTGATTGATTCAAACGCATGATTATCTGTAAACTTTGCGGCAATGGCGATGATTAACCCAGTGGTTTGTTTTGAAACTGTAGCTGAAAGTGGTCCAGTGGCTGTGATATATCTTATAGGAAATCTTGCGTTAAAGGGAGCCAGGTAATCGCTGACTCTCTTCGTTTTTGTTGTTGTCTTTTTGTGGTTTTGAACGAGGTTTTGTCCCATCAACAGGGTGCGCTCTCCTGTACAAAGATGTCAATATAGTTATTGTAGAGGGAGGGCCAAAAGCTGTGAAAAAATTCAAACGTCTAATGTTGAGTCGAATTAAGTGGGAAGATGAAAAAGATTCTGACAATGATGATCACGCCGAAGAAGCAGCAAGCAAAAAGACCGCTCCATGTGTGCTGGTGTGGGAGGTAAGAGTACATTTGCACTCTCCCCATTTCAGGTGACGGTTTGTGATGAGGATGACATGATTTGTGTTGTAGTTATGGTAACCATTTGTTATAATTCATCGGTCAAACCTTTTTAGCCAGACTGCTTACCTTGCTAAAAACAAAAAAAGCACGAAAGTAATTTTTAAGGGAAAATGACGATTCCTCCGTATTATCTTATTTATGTATTTAGCTCATCCTAGGTCTGAAAATGTCTTCTGTATCCTAAGAAGTAGCCTGCTTGCAGGTGGTAGTTGATGTGCGCGAGATTCAGCGCGGCGAATATATTCGGTCGCCATGTTAGACGGGCGGAAGATCTGAGACGAGTGACAAAGCGAGGGGGAGACGGAAGGAAGAGAAAGCCGCCCTGAATCTCGCGTACACCAATTACCGTCTGCAAGCAGGCTACCTAAGAAGCAGGATTATAGTAGTAGCTAATGATTACCGCTTTTCGTCGCGTAGGGTACCAATCAAGAGAGAAGCTTCAGTGACTGGAAATTTAAGTTATGTCCGATGCAGTCCATGGCGAGAGATCATCTGAAGAAATACGGAGTAGAACACTATTGGGATTTGGCTCTAAGTGAGTCGCTTTTACAGAACGCTGATGACTAAAGTGTGTACTTTCATATATTTCATTTTCCATTTATGGCACAGTTTGTTAGATCGCCAGAAAGCTCGCTATTCTTTTCTGGCCGAGAAAGATCATTGGAGTGAGCGATGAGCGAGATTGGGAAGAGTTGTTAATGTCACTAATGAGCCTTGGAAAGGGGAGCTTAGTCACAGGATTGGTTGATAAAGAGAAAACAGTTGGTTGTTTTCTAAACCCTTTTCGCCAATCAAAAGTTGACGTGGGAACTGGCTGTGCTCTGAAACTGTGTGGTCGAGAGCTCTCTCATTTGTTAGAAATTGAAGTGGATTTTCAATTACCAACTACCAGTCTGTTATTATTTTTCATTTTTGAAATAAAATAATGAAAGTCTCAAACATGGCCTTGTCCGCATGATTCTGTGACAGATGTATGGTACTGTTTATATGTTGACTGCTTTCTGTAACCAATGGAGTTCTCTTCTCGTGGTAATCGGTTACAGGAGTAAAAGACGAGGTCACTCGGAAAATCGCACAGTTTTTGTAACCACAGATAGAAAGTTAACACTAAGCCAGGTTATATACCGTTTAGTTGCTCCGATTCTAATGAAATTCATGCGCGCGCCGCCATTTTGACGAGATAATCATCTTAGTTGTGACGTTAAACCGTACAACTTTTTATGGCCCCGTGTGTTTCGAGTGTTTAGTAAGGAGAGGCCGATACGGTTTTTCCGAATCGATACGATATCAAGTATTATTAAAAACTAGATCATTGGATAGTGCAATTCAAGACTTTTTAGTGGCTTTGCCATTATGGTATAGGAGCCAATATACCATAATCTAATATCTGTTTATTGTAACATCCGGTTTCTTCTTACAAAATCAAGTCGAGAAGATTTGGCTACTATCTTGGGGGCGTTTTTCTTGATAAAATAATTATTCCACTCGCGCTTGTTGGATATGAGATGATTATTGCTAACTCGGTGCTACGTGCCTCGTTGGCTATCTATCATCTCGTATCCAACGCGCGCTCGTGGAATAATTGTTAACTATACTGACGTTTTTCTTCGATTTCGATACAGTGACGTCGATGAGTGAAAGGGTAAGTCACGTGATTTGATTGACTCAGTAAAGGGTTATCTCGTACTGATAAAGTTACATGTGTTCACTACTCTTAAGAATCATCAGCAAGACAGTAAAAATTTAAAATCGGATTAAGGACGTACTATGAGCGTAAGAAGTGTTGTATTCGCCTTTCCAACACTGTTATCCCTCATCTTCTGGGAAAAACTAGCAAAGGGTTACTCTGCATTTAATTCAAATCTTTAAAAAGCCGCCTGAATACCTTAAAGAAGATATGACATTCAAAGAGGGCAGTTGCATTTTTGTACAGGAATGTCTCGCATGTCTTCACTTTTGTATCATGGTTGGCATTCGTTCGATTCAGTCGAAAAAGCATACGATTTTTTGAAAACTGTCTGGATGGCACTCATATTTATTAAATTGCCTTGGCCTAGGTGGAAAGAGATGGTGAAGGAGAGTCGTCAGTGACAAATCCGGCGCAATTTTTTTTGCGGTACCGCTACTAAGCGTACTATTTGACTCAGAAAGCGAAATCCTTCGCCATGCTTGTAATTGTCTATTTTTCGCCTTTGTCAGAGAAATTCCATAACATCCTCGGATTAAAATTGGTAAAAATAACAACACGAGCTCCTCGTGTCTGACCATTTCAGTTTCCTGTCTCAGTTTCTGCGAGTGAGCTTCCTGAGTGGGTACTCAAGATTTAGAATTGTGGAAGTCCACCACACTTTCATTATTTCAAAGTATTTTCATCTAATCGAAGATCCAAACACTAACAATGGAATATCTCAAAGAATTACTAGTGCCAAAAACATTCAACAGAGTCAGCCATGTCGCAGTTGTTCTCTGGATTATGATCGGTGCCATCTTCTTTGGCATTTTTGCTGACATAGAAAGCGGCGAAGCCAGGTATGATTTCCGTTGTGGCGGTGCCGACGGTGAACACATAGACCTCGTCCGTGGAAACTGTTTTGAACTATACGAGAAGAAGTACAACAAATACAGCCTTCCTGTTTATGGCTTCGTGATCGCTAACTTCTGCCTTATTGGAACTGTCTGTGCTATTTACTCTCATTTAGTGGGACCTACAGTCGATCAACTGTCGCGAAGCATTCGTGACAGCGACCCTGAGAGACAGCCGCTCGAACAAGAGAACCTACCATCAAACCGATACAAGCTTTTCATCGCTTACTGTTGTCAACTATCCGCAAGATTTGTTTTCGGAGTTCTCTTCATATTCCTAAAAACTCATTTTCTTTATACTACGGACTTTCCCTCCAGCTTTCCTTGTTTTCTATCCTCTGGAGAGAATCAGCCAAGGAATTCTACTGGTGTCATGCAAAACTCCACATCAATTTTACACGAGTGTCATAATCAACGAGCAACTAAGAAAAACTCCTGGATGTTCGCTGTCCTGATCGTGAACGGAATTTTAGTCTTTAGCATCCTGATGGAAACCGTCTATATTTTGACACAAGCGCGGAAAGGGAACAGCTTCATGGAAAATCTAAATTTTCTAAAAGCTCACCTGAATCCCCCTCCAGACAACCCGCAAAATGCTACCGCCTCGGTCAGGTTCAACCAAGAACTTCTGCAGCGAGGAGAAAGAACAGAACTGGAGACAAACCTCGCACGAGAACCTCAGCAGCATGAAGAAAGAACAGATTGTGAGACAAACATCGCACAATCACAAGAACCTCACCAGCACGAAGAAAGAACAGAACGTGAGACAAACATCCCACAAAGACCTCAGCAGCAAGACGAAAGTGGAACAGAACATGAAACAAACATCCCACAACTGCAGCCAAGCGAGCCTGAACAACTTCAAAAATTCATCGAGAAAACAAAGAAAATGATCAGAGAAGACACATATCAACCTCCACAACTCCGGTCACTTTTTCCAAGAAACCCAGCTAAACATTTGACACTGGATCAGATTTACACAAACCTTGTTGTTGTACCGGACAGGGCTAGTTATGACTTTACTGAAGACAGACGGAAGAATTTGGAACTCTACGCCAGGTCAGGTGAGAAAAACAAAACACTGAGGGGGCCAGAGGACATTCTTAATCACGAAAACAAACACGTTTTGATTGTCGGTCGTCCTGGAATCGGGAAGACACTATGCTGTACAAAAATTCTTAGAGACTGGGCATCTAACAAACTATTCCATAAAACAACTGATGACGAAATCCACTTTGATGCTGCTTTCTATGTCAAATTCAGAACATTGAACACTGCACCCGACCTTACCCTTAGAGAGCTACTGACGCGCTCCACATACTCACTCAGCAATCAACTGGATGATGAAGTCTGGAATTACATTCGTAAAAACCCCGAGAGAGTTCTCTTCATTTTCGATGGAATCGATGAATTCAAATCTAATTCAACGATCGGCACGGATGATAATAATCCTCAATTCAGAAACAGCGTAGACGAGAAGATGCCCCTTTCCGCTCTTTACGCCAAGCTTACGACTGGGCAACTTCTTAACGGAGCTGCCGTTTTGACAACTACAAGACCTACGGCTATGTCATGCATCGAAAGCCTTCCTTTCGACAAAATCTACGAGATCCTTGGCTTCTCATCCGAACAAGTCGAAGATTACGTTACCAAATTTGCTGAAGAGAAGGAAGCAGGCGGCACACTATGGCGACACATCAACAGCAACATCAACCTGTTGTCTCTCTGCTACATTCCTGCGAGTTGCTTCATCGTTTGCTCAAGTCTCTTCCAAATGCTAAGGTACTACGGTTCTAAAGGTCTTAGCCTACCAACAAAACTGACAGACATTTACAAGAAAGCGGTCAAAATTTTCTACTTGAGGCACAACGAAGAATTTCGCTATAAATATTTCACTCGCGAAGACTTCGAATCAGATAAATTGCTCCCTGAAGTGGAAGAGAAATTCGAGAAACTGGAAAAAATGGCATTTGAAGGAATTAAAGATGGAAGGCTGATCTTTGGGGGAAACGAAGTACACGGAATGGAAGACAGCGCTCTATTTCACCGCTTAGACGACCGTGACACTGGTCCGTTTGAAAGCGAAAGACAGTTTTGTTTCATTCATTTGACAATGCAAGAGTTTTTCGCCGCGAGGTATCTGGCAAACTTGAGTGAAACAGAATTAAGGAACTTTGTCTCCGCGAACATTAAAGACGGCAAATATCAACTTGTGTTTCAGTTCTTAGCAGGACTAGTGAATGATAAAGAAAACCTATTTAGTGAGATATTCACTGACCTTCTTCCCGTGAAAACTGAAGTGAGAGAAAGCAAACGCTACAACGAAGAGTGGACAGAGAAAACGAAAGTGACCTGCTGGCCGACTAAAGACGAACAAGAATTAGCAGTGACACTGTTAAAATGTATAAACGAAACAAGTCAAATGACCACATTAGTGCAGAGGAAACTACAACAAAGTAACTTTAAATGTGTAAATTTTAATGATTGTCACCTCACAGCTGTTGATTGTTCTTCGTTAGTAAACGTAATGGAGAATGTGCGAGGAATTTCACATTTCGATTTGAGTTTCAACAACACGGGGCCTTTAGCAGGTTTAGAGATTTGTAAATTGTTAAAATGTAGTAATTCTCAACTGAGCTGGTTAAACCTCGAAGCAAATCAATTGAAAGCTGAAGGAGCAAAGTATTTAGCTGACGCCATTACAAGCAACAACTGTCAGCTACGCGAGTTAAATCTCAGATACAATAACATCACAGACACAGGAGCACAGCACTTGGCTCACGCCATTACAAGCAACAACTGTCAGCTACGCACGTTAAACCTCTCAAACAATAACATCACAGACACAGGAGCACAGCACTTGGCTGACGCCATTACAAGCAACAACTGTCAGCTACACACGTTAAACCTCTACAACAATAACATCAGAGACACAGGAGCACAGCACTTGGCTCACGCCATTACAAGCAACAACTGTCAGCTACACACGTTAGACCTCTACAACAATAACATCACAGACACAGGAGCACAGCACTTGGCTGACGCCATTACAAGCAACAACTGTCAGCTACACACGTTAGACCTCTCACACAATTACATCACAGCCACAGGAGCACAGCACTTGGCTGACGCCATTACAAGCAACAACTGTCAGCTACACACGTTATACCTCTTAGGCAATAGAAACATCACAGCAGCAGGTAAACAACATGCATTAAATTTAGTGAGAAATAGTCAGTCGAAATGTAAGCTACAATTCTAATCTTCAGCAATTCCAATTGTAAACTGTAAAAAAATTATCTCAGCCACTTACTATTCAATTGACTGTGAGGTAACCAGCTCAACTACCCAACAATTCTAAACATAATTCATAGCAAACTTTCAAAACTGTACAGTGCTCACAGCAGCGCAATTAGTTGAACCGGATCGAAATGAACAAAAATGAACCAATGAATGAGTTTATTGAAAGCAAAGGATGTCAATCTTTTTTTTTTAATAAATGAACCAATAACATTGAAGTAAAAACACAAAGCTTACTGCAGAGAGAACAAACAAACCTCGGACCTCTCAGGAAAGTTGGTCATTTGTTGATTGGTTAGTTTCGATCCTAAATCCACGGCATGCTCGTCTATGTTTTGATTACTGTTGTGTGTGACAAGGAACAGTTTTCTGTTGAATTTATAGAAGTTCTTTTGGAGATTGTAAGCAGAACAGATGAGTAAATACAGCTAGTCCAGAATACCTGGTCTTTTTTTTTTATTTTTTCAATTAAAGCGAACCGGTTCAAGTAGTTTCACACTTACTGCAAAAAGTGGAATAAAAATTTTAACCATAATGTAAATGAAAGTGCTCCACCCTAAAAGACAAAGGGCTTTTTTGTAGGTTAGTGGTGTTTTAAGAGGTTTCAGCTTTTGTTGTAAATATTAACGTAATTTTTGTACATATCTATGGCTTGGTACTAATTGTCTGATATAATGAAGTGACAGTAAGTTGTACTAAAAAAATCAGAAGATGAAACATCAGACTTCATCAGGGTTAAATTTTAACCTACCAGTACGTGTTAATAGAATCAGACCTCCCAAATTTATCATTTTAGAATAAATATTGTAAACCGATTTAAACTTTGTGTAGTGATATATGTAACCCCAATGTTTAGACACAACTTGGAAGCCATGGAAGAGGAACATGGCCTTTTCAAAATCAGTCAAAATTTATTAATTTCCCAGACAAACTGTCTCAAAGTAAGGGTATTAAGCTCCTTCAAAAAAACTGTTACCCTATCTTAAATCAAAAAATCCCTTGAGTAGGTTCTAGCTGGCCACTTTAGGACACTTTTTTACCTTTTTTAAAGCAAGGTTTTTGAAATAAGAGGACCTCAGCACACAAAAATTAAATGACAGAAATTATTAAAAACTGGATCATTGGATAATGCAATTCAAGTCAAGAAGATTTGTCTAATATCTCAGGTGTGTTTTTTTTCAATAAAACAGTTATTCCACTTGTGCTTGTTGGATATGAGATGATTATGGCCAACTCAGTGCTATGTGCCTCATTGGCTATCTATCATCTCATATCCAACACATGCTCATGGAATAATTCTTAATTATTAAAAACTGGATAACTGGATAATGCAATTCAAGACTTTTTATCTGCTTAGCCATTTTGGTATATGATATATTATATCTGTTTAGTGATCAAATATAATAATAATAATTTAATATTTATATTGCGCAAATTAACATGTGAATATGATGAAATGCGCATCACAACACTTTTCGGGGGACTTTGGCCGGACTGCATCAGCAGTTTACAAACAATCAAAGGAAACTTATTTGAAGATGCCCCCTCCCCCCCAATTCCCAGTAAACAGGCCAGACCACATCACAGTAATCTCGTGAGTGGGTTCTTTAACGTCCCCTGCCTAACCAAATTAACTAATTAATAGATGCAGGAGACAGGACCTAAGGTTTATTCATCCTTATCCGAGAAGACTAGAATGTCTATCCATTTCTTGATTATGGAAAGGTAGCGCATTCTCCTCAGTTATTTTAAGACCTTGAGTGTTGGTCTGGCCAGGGCTCGAACCATCGACCTCGACCTCCCGCACAACAGTCCAGCGCTCTAACCAATTGAGCTAACCGGGAGGCGGTTATATAGTATGTAACAATCCATATGTAAATAACTGTAGTAATAACAGTTAATAATAATAATAATAATTGTCCACTTATATGTTGGTCTCTGTTGCTGCTGCTATTATTGCTGATATGATGCATTGTTCTTTTCCTTTCCTTTGTCTCTGTCTCTGCTTTCTTCCATCGCTGTTGCTGTTGTTTGTTTGTCTGTATGTGTGCCGTCTGTTCTTCTCTTAATTATTAAGCTTTTCTTGTATAGATTCTTGCCTAGATCAATATATCTCTAACATACCTTAAATTTATACCGGTAATCCTTTCTTGCACATTAATCCCAGCTCAGTACTATTTCTTTATCCAAAAGTAGGTTGTGGCCAAGTAGATGGCCTTTGCTACTCTGGCCACCACACACATTTTTATAATCTGTACTTTATTTCTTTTATTATGTAATCATTTGCTGCAACTTTACTTTCCTATGTTAATTTTACGTAAATAGTGTGAAATAAATGAGCTAATGAACCAATGGTATATGAGCCAATATACCATAATCTAATATCTGTACATTGTAACATTGGGTTTCTTCACAAAATAAAGTCAAGAAGATTTGTCTAATATCTTCGGGGCGTTTTTTTTTAATAAAACAATTGTTCCACTCGCGCTTGCTGGATATGAGATGATTATAGCCAACTTGGAGCTACGCTCCTCGTTGGCTATCTATCTATCTTCTCATATCCAACACGCACACGTGGAATAATTTTTAAATAGATCATAGAAAGGAGGTGAGTCCCTTAGACAGAAAGAATGGGGAGAGGAGGCAGGGAAACCTCACAAAGATTTCCACTAGAGACTTCTTCCCGTTTTTCCAACATGTTCATTCCCAGTTTTCATGATGTTTGCATGACTACTAAGAATTATGTAACTTTCCACATTTTTGAAGTAATGCTCAACTCTACAAACTTTGCCTGAAAAAGCAAGTGATCATTATTTACTTTCTCCTTGCAACACAATATTCTGACAAGTAGAAAGACATCCAGGAAATAAATAAGCTATGGCAATTTGTTCAGCAGCATCTTGTTCAAGAAAAGCATCATTGTGTAGAGCATAGTCACTTGAAATCCATTGTTTACAATAAAAAGCCAACATGCGATAATAGCTACCCAGACCTCAAAGCACATTTTTATGTTAAATTTCATATTTTCATGAACAATTGTTGCAATTGGCATAAGTAAGGAATCACCCATTGAACTAACACAGGAGCATCATACTGCCTACTTGTAATTATCTCCCAATTGTAATACAATAATAAATAATAAAGGAGAATCATCCCCTAAATAAGTTCTCTGAAAGTGTAGAAAAAAACTGTACCAAAGTACATTTACAACTGAATCAAAAAATGTACTTGTGCAATGAGACCACTACTTTCCAGAATTTCCTTTTGAGTGATGACTGGAAGCTGCAGACTTTTTACCTCCGTTATCTTTTTCCTGACTTACATTGGCACGTTTGTACTTGAATTCTAAAGAATCATGCATTTCTTCCATTTTATGACTGATAGTGGCACTTATCACAGCAGCCTTTTTAGCAGTAACATTAGCCACAATTGTGGCTAAATCTCCAGCTGATAAGTTTTCTGATGATGAGTCAAACTCCAAAAACTGCTGCTTCAGTTGCTGGACTGCTTGTTGGATTTCATTTTCATGATATGTTGTTCTTTCCTAAATAGAAAAGAATACAGTGTCAGTGTCATGTAGCTACAGTGATTGGTAAAGAAAAAGCTACTAACATATACAGTAAAACCTATATCAAGTAATCACTCGATATGAGGAAAAGGGGGACGAGGGCTTACAGGTTATACTGGTTCCACAGAATAGGAGTCAAGTGCAATCAGTAACAGTACAATTTCAGTATGCAATAATTACTCACTTTATTCGAATTTTATTCAAAAGCTTGCTCAAAAATGCATTGACTCTTGGTTAATAAACAGCATCAACAAAATGATAGGATAACATAAAAAAAAAAGAACAGTGAAGCAAAATTGTACACCATTTATCTATCAGTTGGACCTCTGGGTCACAACTGTAGCAACTGACTTCTTAAATGTCTGTGCATAACATTTATCCTACCAGTTCTAGGAGGAAAGACAATTTTCAATGTGTTGAGAACATTTGAACTCAGAGGGCTAAAATTTATTTCAGGAGATAAACATGAAATACGTTTTACTTGAGAAATTATCCCTAGTATTATTTGAGAGGTTCCACTGACTTTCACCGTTCAATACAGGAAGACAATACAGAAGACAATAAAAACAAGCCATCAGGACTCAGTCACCCCTAT
This sequence comes from Stylophora pistillata, assembly GCF_964205215.1. Taxonomy (NCBI): domain Eukaryota; kingdom Metazoa; phylum Cnidaria; class Anthozoa; order Scleractinia; family Pocilloporidae; genus Stylophora; species Stylophora pistillata. Next base: position 4,547,649 of record NC_142521.1, on the reverse strand, counting down.
AAAGGCAGACAATTTTTATTCAATCAATCCCAATTGACCATGAACAATTTTGCTTGATTTTGTACATAAACTGTATCATTATACTTTTACTCTATTAAAATACATCATTCTCACCAAAGAGCATTACAAACATTGAAATAAATTGATTCAAGTAAGACAGTACTCAGGTGAAGTAGGCAGCACAACTTCTCACAATGCACATTAATTACCTTTTAAGTTAACACGATATTATCTAGTCGTGAGTGACGTACACAGTCACATACCTGGTTACGTTTTAGCTCCATCTCTTCAATTTGTTTTATTCTCTGTTCCTCATCCCAAACACTCTTAGATACACCATCCCTCAAAGGTCGTGGAACCAAGGGAGGCTCAATAATCAGCTCACACCTGGTAATGTCATCAGCTCTTTCTTGAGTCAGAACAAATTGATACAGCTTGTAGTGTTGAAATAATGTCATGAAAACAAAATCTATCACAGACTTGAGGTTGTTTTCACTGGAGTAATGGGCAATTCTGTTGAGCTGTTGTTTAAACAGTGTTATAGCTTCTTCAAGGGGTTTGCCTGATCAAAAACAAAATTATTATTGGTGAAGTTTACACCCAAGGCAGTGGGGACAACATTCACTTCACCATTATTACAATTGTCTCTTTGCTTTTCAACTTCTCGAAAATACAGTTCCTCTATTTTAATTGCATTAAATTTCACTTTTGTGATTTTTGCCTTTGTGCTTGAAACTTCAATGGGGAACATAATTCTAATTGAACAACAGGAGTATTCAAGTTTGGAAATGTTTGTCTAGATTTGGAATATTGAAATGTTATTTTATTCTTCCAGCCCTAATTGCATCATTTCCTTTTACACTGAACCTCCCTACACACTACAAATTTACAGTACCATTAATGAATAAATGAAATGAATTGAAGGATCCCATGTAAATTGTTGGGTAAATAAATTGAAAGAAACAAATAAAGCAAAAATGCCATTACGGTTATATGGTTATCACATCAAGTTGGCTCAAGTCCCACACACTAAGTGTGAGACTCATGGAAAGAAATTCAATTTTAGTCTCTATATGCCAAACCTACTATTTCTCACTCATTTAAGGTTTTGGATCAAATCTGTTGATTTTGAGATGGCAAACTGCTGCTTTTGTTAAGTTCCTATCAATCTAATTGTCCTGGCTTCTAAATGTAATTTCCCTTCTTCAAATACCTCTCAACAGAAATTCTCTCTCAGATTAAAGAAAGCACTTCTTAGCAACTTCATTTTTTAATAATTTTCTTGAAGAACATGCCCTCTCTCTCCCCAGACCCACTATAATTATAATAATAATAAACAATAGTTACAGAGGATATCACCAGTAACACTATAGAAAAATTCACTGCCTGACGAGTGAATTCCACGTTAAATTTCACGCGAAAAACCGATATCGCACGAATCACGAAGCGATTCGTGCGACATCGGTTTTACAAGTGAAATTTTATGTGAAATTCACGAGTCAGGTAGTGAATTTTTCTTGAATTGCATAACAGAATAAAAATAAGAAAACAAGAAATTAAAACCGCAATGTTATTGTTTGTTTTTATTCCGTACGCACGCCCTTAAGAAAGCCATTTTAAAGTCAACTGTCAGAGCTGTCATTGTTAAGGGAATGGAAAGCAAGGTAAGTCGCTCATGTTTGAACCGTCGACAATTCTAATGGTACCTAGTGAATTTTTCTTGCATCACATAGCTAAAGCCACCAAATCACTTGGCGAAACCAGATGTTTTGTATTTTTGTGCACCACGCCAGTGCGCAAACAATGGAAACCCTTTCAAAGTCAGGTGTCAATATCTAGCGAATAGAGGGAACAAGATATTTTTAGAAAGAAAACCACTTTTATTTCAAACTCGTGGAGAAAGCGGTGCCTCACATTTTACAATCTTCAGTAAAAAAACTAAAAGTACACAATACAGAGTTATTTAAGACAGAGATTTGCCTGCCACCGCTCCACTTGGCAGAATGTGGCGCCGACAATGAACAACTGAATGGTCAAATCCTCAAGCTAAATGAAAATTTCAAGCATTCCGGTATCAAAGCAAGATCTTCAAAAAACCAGTAAGTGCTTTACAGTTGTAAAAAAAAGTGTATTCAAAATATAATGATTAAGACTGGAATTTCTCGGTAAACTCTGGCGAAAAACAGTTCAGTTAAAAGTCACAATTTTAACTGTTTTTCTTTCATGGCAGGGAGTCGCTCGTTGGTGTCAATGCTGGACTGAAAGTCTATGGAAATATTTACTGGAGAATTATTAAAAGTTACTCCAGTTAACATTCCGCCAACTGCTCCTGCCATCAGGTAACTAGAATGACTGGCATTGCTGTCAAGGTCACTAGTAGCTGCTGTGTTACTTGGCGTGGCTGAGCTATTGAGAACAATCTCCCGTAAAGCATGACTTGAATAGCCGTTGGTAGTTGTCGCGCTTGGCGTGGGTTGAAACCGGCCAACTTATTCGACATTCGCCGCTGTTTTTCCAGAGGATTATGGCTGTAGCTGGATATGGATTCCGGATTGGAGTGGCCAGTGAGCTCTGATATCTCCACTGGGTCGAAATCATCACGGAGCGCTTGGATGACTGTTTTGCGACCACTCGAATTTGTGAATTTGCCATCTAGTGTTTTTTGAAACCATGCTGTATCTAAAAGAGGCTAGTTCGTCGTCTGTATAGGCTACAATGGTTTGGATTTCCGGAAAAGATGCTTGACCTTTTTCGGCATTAATACCTGTTTTGGTTTTCTTTCATAACGCTTGTTTGGTTTTCCTCGGCGAGAACTGTCATTTGGCTTTCTTCCCTCGTCTCTGGCATTTTGAATTTTTTTCTATGCGTTTTCTCGTACTTTTGAGCGTGAGTGGTTTCCTCCAATTTTCTAAAAATTTCAATTTCAATTCAAAATTTGGAAGACATTCATTTTCTAAAAATTTGTTCATATTTGTTCATATTTTCATAGCACTAGTTGTATTTACGTTTTTATGTTCGAAACAATAATTTTTGCTCGCGATTCACGTCAGCGATATCGCTTTATGCATTAGTGTGATTCCACGCTAAATACCCTCTCTTCCGGTTGACGTATTGACCAATCAGAGCCGTGTTTACAGTAAGCTATGTGATTCTAAGTTAAGTAGGGTGGTCCTCTATCTGCACCCACCCATCACACCCATGGGAGGACATCCATCACACAGTATACTCGTGCGTGGCAAATTAACATCTCCTACCCTAACCCTGCAGGTGACGGGACCTCCATTTATTGACGTCCCTATCCGAGAGGACTAGAATGTCTAAGCATATCTTGATGTTATAGAAAGGTAGCATATTCTCCTCATTTTTTTTAAGGCCTTGAGTGTTGGTCCGGCCGGGGCTTGAACCCTTGACCTCCCACACAACAGTCCAGCGCTCTATCCATTGAGCTAATTTGACCTCCCGCACAACAGTCCAGCGCTCTATCCATTGAGCTAATTTGACCTCCCGCACAACAGTCCAGCGCTCTATCCATTGAGCTAATTTGACCTCCCGCACAACAGTCCAGCGCTCTATCCATTGAGCTAATTTGACCTCCCGCACAACAGTCCAGCGCTCTATCCATTGAGCTAATTTGACCTCCCGCACAACAGTCCAGCACTCTATCCATTGAGCTAATTTGACCTCCCACACAACAGTTCAGCGCTCTATCCATTGAGCTAATTTGACCTCCCGCACAACAGTCCAGCGCTCTATCCATTGAGCTAATTTGACCTCCCGCACAACAGTCCAGCGCTCTATCCATTGAGCTAATTTGACCTCCCGCACAACAGTCCAGCGCTCTATCCATTGAGCTAATTTGACCTCCCGCACAACAGTCCAGTGCTCTATCCATTGAGCTAATTTGACCTCCCGCACAACAGTCCAGCGCTCTATCCATTGAGCTAATTTGACCTCCCGCACAACAGTCCAGCGTTCTATCCATTGAGCTAATTTGACCTCTTGCACAACAGTCCAGCGCTCTATCCATTGAGCTAATTTGACCTCCCACACAACAGTTCAGCGCTCTATCCATTGAGCTAATTTGACCTCCCGCACAACAGTCCAGCGCTCTATCCATTGAGCTAATTTGACCTCCCGCACAACAGTCCAGCGCTCTATCCATTGAGCTAATTTGACCTCCCGCACAACAGTCCAGCGCTCTATCCATTGAGCTAATTTGACCTCCCGCACAACAGTCCAGTGCTCTATACATTGAGCTAATTTGACCTCCCGCACAACAGTCCAGCGCTCTATCCATTGAGCTAATTTGACCTCCCGCACAACAGTCCAGCGTTCTATCCATTGAGCTAATTTGACCTCTTGCACAACAGTCCAGCGCTCTATCCATTGAGCTAATTTGACCTCCGGCACAACAGTCCAGCGCCCTATCCATTGAGCTAATTTGACCTCCTGCACAACAGTCCAGCGCTCTATCCATTGAGCTAATTTGACCTCCCGCACAACAGTCCAGCGCTCTATCCATTGTGCTAATTTGACCTCCTGCACAACAGTCCAGCGCTCTATCCATTGAGCTAATTTGACCTCCCGCACAACAGTCCAACGCTCTATCCATTGAGCTAATTTGAACTCCCATACAACAGTCCAGCGCTCTATCCATTGAGCTAATTTGACCTCCTGCACAACAGTCCAGCGCTCTGTCCATTGAACTAATTTGACCTCCCGCACAACAGTCCAGTGCTCTATCCATTGAGCTAATTTGACCTTCCACACAACAGTCCAGCACTCTATCCATTGAGCTAACTTGATACTGGTGATGCCCATGGCATCTCACTTTTTCTAAGCAGCTAGATGACTCATTGTAATCAATTTCTATAACTTATGTATCTCCAAATAATATCTCATCAAAAAGGAAAACGCCTCATTAATATTCAACGGCAAAAAGACAAACTGCAGTGGAACACAAATCATAAGAGTATACTTTCTAGAAAAATATGCATGAAGATTTTTAATCAGTCAGTAACTTTTGTATTAAGTCTTGGTTTAAAAGGGGTGATTTGCATCCAATACTGCTCCGAATGAAACGCGTAAATCATCAGACCGTATCAATTGTTCTGTACACGAGAAGTCCAAATTTGTACGTGAAATTTTGTACAATATGTCAAGGACACTATAAAGTAAATGTTTGGACAGTTTGAGATAATTGTAGACAAAGTCAGTCATGATCCATAAAAGAAAGGCTGATATATGGCCAATATAATACTTTAAACAGACTTGAAGCCATAGTTAGCTTGTACATAACACCAGTAGCGACAACACTCATCGATCGATGAATTATGGAAAGTAAACTTAAATGTTAAATTAAACTTGTATTGATTAAATGGGTTTAGGTCTCTTCTTAATTGCTCCTTTCAAGAAATAATTTGAGTATGGATGTACCTTGATCTACATGCAATCTAGGTAATGGCTTACCTCGCACTTCGTTCAATAAATTTTGAAATACCTCCCACAGCAGAGACACTTCTCGCCATGGAAATCCATTGTTTACAAAAAAAGCCAAAATGTCATAATGAATATCAAGAAGTATCCCGGACCTTAAGTCATCTTCTTCGTTAAATTCTGCTATTTGTAGAACCTTAGCCAACAATTTCTTTCTTCCTTTTACGTCGGCAACACAAAAAACATTTTGAAAATCTATTTGTCTTGCATCCGACGCGGTAGCCATGTTTACTGCTTCGCAAGGCATTCGTTCCCAGGCAAACTCGTCCGTAGTGACTTAGGGCCCAGGCAAACTCGTCCTTAGTGACTTATACTCTAAACTTGATCAAAGAAATCTAAACAGGGAATAAGAAATAAATAAATAAATAAATACTAGTGAAACCTAAGTAAAAGTTGACAATTTTATGATCTTGCCCCAGTCTATTTTAAACAGCCTCTTAATAAAAGAGTCCAGCTAAATTGCACATTTGTAAAACAAGGTTGGCTCTTTATTTGGCGTATAGGAATAAGATTTCAGTTTTCTTAATGTGTGGTAGCCTCTATTCCAGCTACATCTAACATCTCCAGACCGCAACAACTCAACCGGAAGATTACCTCTTAACAATAAGGAGAGCGCTTTCCCCACGCCAATCATTGCCGCTCTTATCACAGTTCGAGCCATGCATATCCGTCATCCTCCGTGTCGCCCGACGGACTTCGCCGAAAAGGAGCGACTGCTTATAGCGTAGAAAATTATAGTTAATGCATATCACGACATCTAATAGGTGGCAAAAGCAGTGAAAAAGAAACAGTTACAAGTTTGCAACACTTTTATTCATCAGAGGTCATGAAACTCTCAGTGCCCTGTCTATTGCTAGGGCATTCGCTCCGACGAAGGACATTCGCTCCGACGAAGGGCTAACGCTCGAAACGTCAGCTTTTGTAATCGTTACGGTGGCCAATTTACCATTTCAACTTTGTTGATATATCCAAATTATTTCGTTACTCCCACCGACGCAGCCCCAAACAGTTTCTTTCGAAACTATCAGCCTTTATTCGTAGGGCATACGATCATGACAATATCGTTCTGTGATTTGTACAAAAAAAGAAGCACAGTAAATTACTATTTTAAATTTCACAGATATAATGATTAAAAGGTGAATCTTTGCACGAGAAAATCTCAATGCACAAATGTAATACTACGTGTTATATTCAAGTTAGCAGTTCGTCAGCAAGGTGGATGGGTCATTTTAAAACACGCGAGAAGTTCAATCAATCAATGATTTTGGCCGGTAGAACATTATACTTTTTTCACAGTGAATGGTAACAGTAATCGGTCGATCGTGCCCGTTATTGCACTGATGACAACAACCGACGCTTTGAAAACCTGGTTGGAAGTCATCATCAGAGCCTGTCGTCGGTCACCGCCTTGACCGAAAGTAGTTACATTCAGAACTTGAACACATCACCAAATTTCACTGTTTTTCAAACCAGTGAGAGCAATCAAGAAGTTAGACGGTTACGACACGTACAGGGCGTAGACATTGACACAGGTTTGTCCATCGTTATTAAATTCCTCTCCGTCAACGAAATCCTCGTTATACCATATTTGGTACTCCTCGCCATTAGTTACCTTCAGTGGTAGAGACAGGGGTGGAAATACCAGCTCTGATGAGTTGGCATGGTAACCAGCTAATGAGTAAGCTTTTTCCTTGTAATCTTCTGGGAAAACTACTTTCTTGGCTGCACTGGTTATAATTGTTGCAATGCTCGATCCTTTTCCGCACGCCCAGTGGCTTCCATAAGGGAGAGTTCTGTTATTACACGTCACAAACCCTGAAATGTACTGCAGCTTCATTGTTAGAATAGCCCCAAGCGACGTCATAGTGAAGTTCCCGTATGTATTATTTTTGGCGCCAAAGCACACCTCATCCGTGTTGAGTTTACTCCATGAGGCACCTAAAAGCGATGATGGGCAACGTTATAAAGTGCTCTGACTTTGGAAAAGTCACAAGAAAGACTGTTACCGATGGAAAGTCGCTCAAATTGAGGAATCATGACTTCAAAGGAGACTGAGGCCAAAAGCCTTCAACTCAGCCTCATAAAAATTCGGAAAGCACTTCGAAAAAAAAATTTGTGGATCTGAGTAAACTGTTCAGTTATTATTTTTTTTACAAGCTCTGTGTCTGAATGGAAAATTTAGCACCCTCTCATCTGCAGGGCTGTTGATGAGTCAGTCTTTCCATTGTGTTTTTCAAATTTTTTAAAAGTAAAATCTGCAAAATTATGAGCTATGGTTTAAGGTGGTCTGTACTCTTAGTCGATGACGGCATTCGTCATCACCCCTGCATTGACGAATATCGTTGTCGATAAGAGTACAGACCACGTTAAACCACTGTCCATTTGTTTTTTACCGTAATATCAACGTCAGTGCGTGCGAAATTGCGTGACACGTTGACGTGAGCAGCGTTGTCTGTATTCTTTTCGACAACGGCAAATTGACAAATCAGATTGCGACATTACTGCCAATTGTGGTAAAATCCAGTTTCGTCCGAGATGGAATAAGACAGCAAATGTGTACGAAGGAAAGATTAAAATTGCTTCACGTTGAAATGACCTATCCGTCCTAACGGACGAAAACAAATTTGAAAGTGTTACTGAGTTTACTTCATGGCACACACATTACCAGTCTTCATTTTAAATGGCAACTGTGAGAATTAAGTGCAAACTAATGGTTTTTCCTCGGGATAAAGGCAAATCCCGATTCTAGCTCCACATGGGGCTAGAAATCATTTTGTATAGGAGGCGTTGATCCATATTTGTGGGATTTTCGCAATACTAGGCAGTCTCAGCAGAAATGAAAATAACGGTTTCTGATACAAACTGTAATGTTACCTTGCACAATACTCCCTGGACTTCGTTCGCAATAGAAGCCGTTGGATCCGTATAGTGGGTTACAGGTTACTCCTTGTTTGCATGGTTTGTTTTCACACGGGCTCTGAAACAATTAAGGTAACACTCAGAGAAGGTGAAGAACGAACAGGCATTGGAAAGAAATAGGAAAGAATATGAGAGCAGGTCATTCAAAAGAAAAATTAAATAAATAGAAACCAAACGGCTCATCTTTGAACCATCTTATATCTTTGATATTTTGGAATGAGAACTATTTTTTGGCCTATCTAATTTTAGGTGTTGCGGATATATTATTCAGCTGCAATATTTCAAGTAAACGAAAAATTCGAATCTAGTTCAGAAAAAGTTTTCCTCCACATCTTGCTTTAATCTAACCACTGTTTATCCTTACCATCAAGCTGTAATGATTGTAAAACTGACTTGGTTGAAATCTGTCATGTCGGGTATACTCGTTTTCGCGGAGCAACTCACAGTTGTTGTTTCCCGGCGAGTGAACGGCAAAGTTGAACGAGGTGCAGAAGATTTGTTGCAGACATTTAAACGCACACATCATATTGTCATAAGTTGAAACAGATATATTGGGTTTAACATCCAAAACAAAGCGAACATGTTCAACAAAAGTGGTGCCACTGTCACGTTTTCCAATTCCATGATCACTACTTCCAGTAGCGGTTTTCGAAAACGTAAAAACTGCAGCAAGGAAGACATGGCAAAAGAGGAATCCCTTAACAAACACGAGCGAGCTCATAGCACGGCTGCTTGAAAATAATTTTTAAAGCTTTATCAGAGGTATTGAGGTCTGACGTTTGGTTAAATAAAATTTTGGTACGTCTGTTTAAATAATGAAAGTGAAAAGACAGCTCGATTACAAATGAGTTTTCTTCGACGTAATGTAACGGTGAACATTGAAAGGGAAAATCTTATCTCGCCTACAAGATTACGATCTTGAGTTCGTGGAAACCACGTCAGTACGCGGGTTATATAAAATGATTAGAAATTAAATTAATTTTTTTTTGGCCATAGCTTAATGAGCTTGCGCAGAGCCCTTAAGTCACGGTTACTTTACTTTAGTTAATGTAATGGATCTTCAGTTTGATACATTAAAAAGGAAGTGACAAGTGGCAGATGCTTTGAATGACTGAAGCAAGCGCAATGAACCTCAAAGAATCCTTTTTGTCAACTGTTTTCTTTCTGTACTTTCTGTCTATTGAAACAGGAATGAAGCCGGAGAACAAGGCCATAGATTGAAAAAATTAGCTCATGATTACTTCTTCATCGCCATGGCCATCTATGTCAAGACAACTTTTCACCCGTAATTTTGTTTCTATAATTTCAACCACTTGTACTTTTTGATGTCGCAAATTCAACAAAGTCACAACTTCAACAGAGAAAAGTCCTCGAACGCACCTGCTGGCAGTTTCCCTCAACCTCCGACTCTAATTTCCTATTCACACATGAAAACTAATTTCTTCAAATAAAACCACTAAGAAATCTAATTTAACCACCGAGGAGTCATTCGACAGCGAGTACTCTGTTTTTGATAAATTTTGCAGGCCAGGAGAAGACCTGTCGACAAAGTGATGATACATTTTACTTCGCTTTCCGTTTCTCACAGAAAAAGTAAATAATTGTTGATAAAACTACAGTTTGTTTAAATAAAAAAGACCTGTGTTTTCTCATTGTCTACCGGGCCTCTTGGCGATTTCAGCTTACAGTTATGATAAATTTTGCTTTGCTTTTCTTTTTCATTAAGAAGTTCTGACTTCGTCAAATAAAACCAGTAAGATGTTTTAATTTGAGTAGCCTGATAGCGAATTGGCACCGCCACTTTAAGTAAAAATTTCAAAAGATCTGTGATACTAGGACGTCAATTAACCCATTCCTGATGTTTTTAGCATGATCGCAAGTGATGACTGGTATAATATATGGTACTGTAAAACCATTAGCACTACGCGAATACTGCTCTTCATCTTTTCCAAGAGGGTAACAAATCCTGCAGTCTGAGTTGTTCTCAGCGCGTTCTGGATTCTCACGTCTACGCCTACAGTCACCGTAAGGTTTTCGTGAATATTCAGGATTTTTGTCTTAAATACAATAAATAGATACGTACATAAATACGTACATAAATAAAGGGGATTTGAGTTTAGCTTCATGCTCTCGATACTTCACCACTGGTGATCAATGCATCACTTACGTTCCACTGTTCAAAAACGACTATTTCATATATTTTTTTGAGGCGGCCAATAAAAAATGAAGTCAAATGTTTTTCAAGTTACCAGTTCGTCAAATGTCACGCACACTCATTGAAAATGTTTTAAACCTAATTTCAATCTCATGAAATTCATTTATTTGTGGAAACCGTGACAATAATCTTATTTTACAAGATTACATTGTTACTTAACAGTTAATATCCACTTTGTTTTATTTACATCAGTATATACAAAATGGAAGGCTATAAATTAGTTATAATTCTTGCAAGTGTTAAGCAACAACAATCATAATTTGTTTTTGTAAAACAAGTAATATAATCAATCGAATATAGCAATACGGAAAAAATTTTAACTCATTTTACTTCTCAAAGCTCATATCAGGGTAAAGAGGGTTCTGAATAGTCAATAATGGTTTTCATAGAGGAAAAAAAAGAAACAGATGGACGCGATTTCTCTCTCTATCAATATATCAAATGCCCCTCCCAAACAACAGTACAAGGAGACAATTGTGTCTCAGCCGAGAACGCTTTATCTCTATGGAAATTCAGTGAATTGCCAGCCATCCTAAGTCACGTGATCACACACCCAACCACTCCACTTCAATGGACGTTTATGTATTAAGATGGTTATCTGTCTTGTTGCTATGGGGATACAATGTAACTGATGCTAAATGGTTGTTAGCCATCACCTGAAGGACAAAATAAAATGAAATAAAAAAGTAAATAAATACGTCTTATGATACAAATCAGTTAACAAACGTGGTCAAGTTGTACAAACATATTTCCAATATATCCCTAACCCTAATCTTCGCTGGTACGCGAGCTCCCGAAACGAAATTCACTGGAAACACAGTCACGTTGCCAAAAGATTTTCAATTAAGAATTGACCTTCACATGTCCGTAAGTCATCTAAAACAATTCACAGGAGCTATAATTGTGTACTCACACAACTACCTTTTTATTTTTACAATGGAATGGCCTGGCCTTCTTTCATTAAAGGAAATATTGTTCCAACGAGTTTTAGTTTCATATGTCGCGTAGTGGTGAGGAGAAGTTGAAGCTTTGTGCATAATGGGAAAATTGGTCTGGCGTCGTATGAATGATCAGCGATCGGTTGTTTTTATTTAAATGTTTGATCTCCTTAACCAAGAAAGATGCAATTTAAGCAAAATTCAGTGCGATTCATGAATGAATCTCACTCCCGAGGCCTCTTAGATTGAAAGGATCAGTTTATTTTTCAGTGAATATTATAAATAGTTAGATCCTGTCAGACTATTGCTGACAAACCTCAAAAATCATGTGTTGCAGATTGTAGCAGAAAGTTGAGCCAAACGGGTTGGTGGTGTTGGTGGAAGAAGACCTGCAGAGAAAACAAGATAATAGCAACATCAATATCAACATCACGAATAGCAATGTAGACTGTGACAAATTTAAGTTACAAATACAACACCAGAAACTCTGCTAAACTTAACATTGAACTTACCGATTGAGTACCACAGGCGCCTCCACTGGTTTTCCCAAGTAATCCTGAACACTGTCCCACTGGGTGAGTAGGAAACAAACCAAACAAAACTATAAATTCAAACATTTTCTCGTCATCACTCGGCGAATATGACAGTGTGTAGGAATAGAGTGTATTTCAACACTTTGGATCCTTACATCAGCCTACTATTATGCTACCATTTAAAATATACGGCGAGAAGAAACAACTGGCTGGAAACAGAACTTTCCAAGACCCGAAGCCTTTTGGTTACGATGAATATATGAAGTTCACATATTTTGAACTGCGGTTATGGATACGTATGATGCACGATCCTCGCAGTGGAGAGCGCTATTTATGGAGTAGCGAAAATCAGACCAGAAAAAAATCAGGCCTGTACGGGATTTGAACCACTGACCTCTGCGATACTAGTGCAGCGCTCTACCAAGGTCTGATTTTCGCCACTGCATAAATAGTGCTCTCCACTGCGAGGATCGTGCATCATACGTATCTATAACCGCAGTTCAAAATATGTGAACTTCATATATTCATCGTTTCTGATTTATCATAACGGGTTTATTTGATTTACTCACTTTCACCAGAGTGTGGTGAGGGTCGCACAACAGAGCGAGGCTCCTTATTAAGTGCGCCCTATATCCCACCCATCCCACCCCAGGGGAGGACATCCATCACACAGTAATCTCGTGTGTGGGAAATTAACGTCTCCTACCCCAACCCTGCAGGAGACGGGACCTCCATTTATTCGTCCCTATCCGAGAAGACTAGAATATCTAACCATTTCTTGATGTTATAGAAAGGTAGCAAATTCTTCTCAATTATTTTTAAGACCCTGAGTGTTGGTCCGGCCGGGGCTCGAACCCTCGACCTCCCGCACAACAGTCCAGCGCTCTTTCCATTTGAGCTAACCGGGAGGCGGTTACGAATCAACTTAACGGCCTGCTCCCAGTTGGCTTGTTAGCTCAATTGGTAGAGCGCTGCACTAGTATCGGAGAGGTCAGTGGTTCGAATCCCGTACAGGCCTGATTTTTTTCTGGTCTGATTTTCGCTACTGCATAAATAGCGCTCTCCACTGCGAGGATCGTGCATCATACGTATCTGAAGCCTTTTCTTTACCAGTAAGAAAAAAAAAAAAACCATCCCAACCGTTAGCATAACGTAAGCTCGTACAGACGAGAATTCAAAAGCTAAGTTATTTCCTAAAACTAGGATTAGCGTAAACCACCTTTCAAACAGCCGTGTCCAGCATTTTTAATCGCATTAAGCAGCAATACTGATTTACCTTCGTGCACGGAGTTAAAACAAAAGGGGTTCCATCGTCGAGAACAGAATCTGCAAAGTAGAGCGTCGCATTAAAGAAGACATGGCAATCGAATCGAATAAGAGCAATTTTTGTTACCAGCGGATGACTTTAAGGTTTGCGGGACGTATAATGTTCAAGACTTCAAAGACTAGTTAGAGAGCATATTTTCGCGCCAAAGTCAAAAGTTGTCACGTTCACCAAATCTCCAATGATTTCTAGCAAGCCGCGGAACCGCTGCGAACTGCTTACCGTAAGGACATAGGATGTCCGTACACTGAACGTTTATTTGTACAGCTTTGTGAAAAAAATGTGTATCTCTTTTCTTTTGAAACAGCATCAAAACGCTTTTCCATTTAAATTAATTTTCCACAAAGACTTCCAAGGGCGTAGCCAGTGGGGTCCTGGGGTGCACGTGACCGACCCTCCCCCCCCCCCCCCCTTGGTAGGCCTTTTTTAGAGCAAACAACCTACAATATTCAGGTGGCGAAAACGCCATGACAATATCTTGGCCATAAAAGACATTGTTGAAAAGCCCACTTTTAAAATTTGTTTTCTTTGTAAAGTATTTTCGTCAACGGCTCTTGTATTTAGTTAATATGGGCCTTCATGACGCGATAATACGGCTGAGCCCGCTGATACACGGGGGAGAGCAGCGGTGTAAATGGCGAGTAGCCTCTGTGACCCCCCCCCCCTTGAAAACTCCTGGCTACGCCCCTGACTTCCATTAAAGACTCTTATTAGTACTTGATGCAAATATTGTGGCTTTGACGAAATCTGTTACCTTTGGAATCTCTCTGAATTCCAACCTTAAATTCACAGCGCTGATACCTATAATAAAAAAAAAAAAAAAAAACAGACCTCACGACAATTAGGGGACAGTGCGGGAAAAAATATAAGAAAAACTCAAAATTAACTTTAAATTCTTGACTAATCAAGTGCACTTGTCAATGGACTTGAACTTATCAAAATATCATCGACAAAATAAACAAACCTACGAAATTAACAAAATATCATCGACAAAATAAACAAACCTACGAAATTAACAAAATAGGCAACAACGCTCGTAAGGCATCTAAACTGAAAAAATATACTGGAAAAAGTGGAAGGGCAAGCAATGTCCAGAAGCATGTAGATGTAAGTCTCGTTTCCTATCCAGAACTCTTCTTTGTGTACACTGAGCACTACTTTTCACAGACAATTTGCTTACATGTTGAAGTTGTAATGTCCAGGAAAATTAGTGTGCAGAATAAACTTCTTCACCAGATGGCTGTATGCATCAAACAAGATGTCCTGGAGCAGAGAAATGAACAGCAAATGATCGTTACTGGAAGCTCCTTCAAAATGTCATCAATGTTGTGATACTTACAATTCCAAGAGTGAAGTAGTTGAAAAAGTAATCTGAACTCTTAGACTGGGCAAGCTTGTGAGGAGAAGGAGAATGGATCCGCATCTGAAAAAGGAAAATGAAAGATGGCAACTACAGAAAAGCTTTCTTTCAGAAAACAACATTTGAAAAGGTGACTGTTTACTCAGCTACAAGAACAGGACCCAGTTTCTAAAAAGGCAGGGGAAGGGGGAATGGCTATGCAACCTTCACTTAACGAAATAGAATTGTGTTCAATTTTCTCAAATCAACTGACCTTATCTTCAGCTTTGTAAAAGACTTTACATGGAGATCCCAGAGAGCTTAAAACATCCTATAAAAACAAAACAGTCATGGTCTCAATTAGAAGCCTTCCTTCAGTTTAAATTCAGCGGAATATAAATTATCTATGATGTTAGACAACCAATTAAAGGCCCTGTTTTAACAGCCCAAATTCTCACCTGACATGAGTCTCCAAACATCACATTCCTCTCAAATGTTCTTCGTCGTAGCTCTAAAATCTTACCAGGACCAGGACCTTCAACGGATGAAACAGTTGACAAGTGGTTGTTACCAATAATAACACGCATGTTATATTCTGTAGATCACACCTCCCCCCCACCAGCCCTTGAAATAGAAGCCCTTTTCTTAATCTTTCAGGACTGGCACACAGAATAGAAGTTAATTTTCTCCATTCCTTAACCATTCTTTTCCCTATTTTGTTTATCCACCCTGCCAGACTTTATGTTACAATTTCCTTCCAAAAATGACAATTTTAATATATACTGTGATCTGTTATAAATGTTGTTATTTAGTTGTTTTTAATGGGGGTTTAGTAGTAATGGTAGTAGTGGTGAGGGGGGGGGTGGGTTCTTATAAAAGCTTAATACCCTGTAGGAAGTAGACAGTGAGGACTAGCTGAGTCCTCCTGATCTTGTACAAATGGTGTTGTCTTGAGCCTTACCTTCTGCCACAAGGAAGCATTTCAGACCCAGGACATTACCATCCTGGTTTATGATCTCAACACTCTCTGCAAAACAGTTGCCATGAAAACACTGGAGAGGAAGAGGAGGTGCCCTACAAAATAATAATTATAGTCAAGAATAAAACACTGAGTTACAAATTTGAATCCTGCAAACTCTTAAGATTTTCTCCCCCAAAAAAAGGAACAGCAATTTAAATATACGTATTGTTTAATCCCTTACTTGGCATCTGTCAAGTTGTTGCCATGGTAAATTGACATGTGTGACACAACTGGTGAGGATCCAGATGAGAATTTGAGAGAACCCAATCCATGAGTGTAGTATGGCTGTAGACAGACAAAAAAATGTGTTGCGACAGTAGTTGAACTCAGTTCGTCTTTACCAACAGACAGTCCTTGTTTTAAAGAAAATACGCCAAAATACCAACTTAATCCTTTTACTCTCCAGGATCTGATTGTTAATTCTCCCCTCTAGCTGCTACACATTTCCTTGTACATTAGCTATGAGAATGTGGTGTTAGAACAAGATAGTAACTCCTAGCTGATAAGTTTCAGCGATCTCATTACTTGTTTCCTGGATAATGTATGGATATTATAGGAGGGAAGTTAATCACTTCAGGAAGTTAAGGGCAGGGGTTTCATTTACATTTTCAGTAGGAGGGCAACTGGTTTTCACAGGCAAGCAAAACTTTTTGAATTGAACTTCTTTGTAAGATAAACTTTCCTCCAGATCATTAAACCAAGTGAGCGAAAACCGTCTTCACAACCAGTCAATTTGCCCGCTACCCGGCCCTTAATGAAACCCCTATAAGGGGTTAGGGGATAAATTTTGATCCTATAGACATGGTCAGAATCAAAATTCTGTTTTATACTAGAACATTCACAAACTAAAGAAAGGCTAATGCATAAATAAATGACACAGAATCAATCTTTTACAAGTTGTACTGAGCACAGGCTGAAAAACTTACCTCAAATTTTGAGTCAATTGGGAAAGAGAAGGAGAGACCTCTGAAGTTCAGAATAAAAAGCTGATGGGTGGGATCATAAACTGAAAAAGACAATTTCTTTTCAACCCTTTACACCCTGACAACAGTTTGCATATTCTCAATACTGTTCTCTGTACAATTCCTCAGGCACTAACAAGGAGAATTTGTTTAACAATCAAGAGTTTCTTTCGTTGGTGATCATTTGCTTTATCCTTGTGACTTTAATGTGTGATTCAAGGGTGATATTGTGAGGAGGAATTAGATGCAAGGCACTTGTTAGGATCAAAAGATTAACAAAATGAACTTGTAAAGAGATCTCAGCATCAACAAAAAAAAGTGGTTTGTAATAAAGCAGATAACAATGACAGCTCATATGCTGCATTTGATGCCTTTAAATAATTAGTCTGTTAGACCATGCAACTTGTAAGCTGATTCTTTACTTCCTTTGGAGTCCTTTTAAAATGTGAAAGAAAAAAGAGGAAAAAATAATCCAACCTCCTGGGTGTGTTGCTCCGAATGACATGTCAATTTGTTCAATTGTTGGTTGGACTTGAGGAGAATTGAAGTGTACTCCACTGAAATGACAGAAAATCACCTGTTAAAACTATTATCCTTTATATCCTGACTTGATATAATGTGCAATTGTATAAAAAATGGAAAGAAATACACAATTAGCTGCTGAGGTTACAAACAACAACATCAACAACAACCAGAAACAAAAAAAACAAAAAACAAAAAAACAATGAACCAAAATCTTACCAGTATTTCAACTTGACCTTGTTCATACTGTAAACTTCAATTATCTAGAAATAAATAAATAAAATATAAAATTATTCAGAAATTCTCTTTTCAGTTGGGGAATCATCAACTGAATGCAATTATTATTTTTTCAGAATATATGTATGTGCTTAGTTTGTACCTTAAGTCTCTGTGTAACAGGATCAAAGACCAGTCTAATTCCATCATTGGGAAAGTTTAAGACCAGATCCATTGCCAGAGGGTTCTATTACAAAACAAGGAAGACTAAAATATGAAAAGTGATTAAATGTTTTCTTATCGAGACATGTACGTATTAATGACAATCAAAATAAGTGTCACATAGCAAAAAGGTTGATGCTCTGTCCAGCCAAGATAAAAAATTGTCGCACATGTACGTTCCAAAATAATTACTGATTCATTAGAAGCAAGTAAATTTAAGAAAAGAGAGTTCATGTATTACACAAACAGAAGCCAGAGACTCACCGCCTCGCTGTACATCGCTTGTACCGATTTGATCACGCGACATTGGCGCTTCAGGATTTGCACACATTGTGCGACAGGCATTCCTTATAATGATCAGAATGAATACAAAAACATCAGATGGTGAAATTTAAATTCGAATCTAAGATAAATAAGCGAGAAGGCAATGAATTTCATGATAGGCGGGAAAATTCTTATAATGTACAAATTGCATTGTATACATTATAATTACCAAGTATAAATTCCCATTGCTCGTTTCCCAAGGATCTTTCAGGAACGACTTCCAAATCCAACATGATTATGCGTCTCAAACTTCAAGAACACTTTTCTACTTCTATGACAGTAGAATATGAGGCGTTTCATGTAAAATCTTTTGCAAATTCCTATCACGTCATTGGCCCCAGAAAATAAAATTGTTTTTGTTTACGTTGCGTCGCGCATAATTATCCAGTGAGAAACAGATTTCTAGCTCAAGCTGCAGGCTCAGAATTCCCCTTAGTAACCGCGCTTACAGAAGACTTATCGGCAAGATGGCGGATGCGGAGGAGGAAACTGAAGTAACTCCGCCTCGTTTATCCGCGAGCGATTTTGACATATTCGCCGAAAAACTCCTTACGCATCAGTTACTGTTGACTGCACTTGAGCTGCACACGGAATTAGTTGAAGCAGGCTTAGAGATTCCTCGTTTACGTGATTTCTTTTCTAATCCTGGGAATTTCGAACGTCAATACCAGACGACAACATTAAGCAGTAGCGCACACTCGCCAGTTATACGTTAGTATTTCGTTCACCTCTTGTCATAAAAGTAAAAAAATAAATTAAAATTAGAATAACCTAAATGCTATTTTTGTTTGTTGTGTTTGCAAATACTCTGATAAGATAGGGTGATTTGTCGCAATTAAAACTTATAAATATTCTTCAGCCGTATATTTTTAACCGGAAATTAAGCCTAATGACCGCTTTTGCAATATTCGTCATCTTCTGTGGTGTTTGCATTGGTGATATTGTATTTTAACGAACAGCTTAATGAAAAGTAAAATGATTTCTTCTCGGAAGACACAAAAATGTACACACAAAGGTTTCCTTTTCTCAATTATCACTTTAACTATTTTTATCTGCTTTCAAATAACTGAACATCGACTTTATTTTGAGGGTTCCACTAAGAACAGCCTTGGTCTGTAGGGTCTAGCGTGAGGTATTTTCATTAATAAGTTTATTTTTGTTATTCTTTATTATTATTGTCAATCGCTAGGATTAAAATGCATGACACCATACTATGATAATGATTTTTTTTTCCAGCCCGCACATCTAGTATTGCAACCATTGATTCGTTGGATGACTATGCTCGTTACTCAGATGATGGTGTACGAGACACAGATGAAAAGGTTGCAGGTTTGTGGATCAGAATGTAATTAAATTTACAATGGCAAAGTTTTCTGATGTACTTTTCAGTTAATCACTGGTTCTAGTTTTCCAACTTCCAACTTCCAAAAAAGCAAAAAAAAACCCTTAGCTCTTAAAGGGTTTGTTCTCTTTTGCCCTAAGTTTTGAAGAGCTTGATCCAAAATTGAACAGAAGAGGGAGAGTCTACCTGGATTCTTTGCTGCCTGGAAAATGCCTGGAATTCAGTTACTTGCTATTTCTATCTTTAAACAAAATGTGTAATATATTCTTATTTTATATTCTAAGTCTTAGAATTTGAACTGAGGAAAGCTCACGAGACTATTAAAGCACTGAGGGGATCTTTGACAGAGGCAACTGGTAATTTTTGCTAAGAGTTATATATTATCTCAGCTTGATATGTGAACTAAATGTCTAAGTCTCATTTAATGAGGCAAATTCCCCTCTGGAAAGAAGGGGGGAGGTGAGAACCCTGGGGAGCTCAGTATATAAGTGATAGGAGCTTGAAGCTATCATATGCTTACTTGCTATGCCAAGTAATCTGTAACTACCGTGGTACATTAAGCAGTTTTACTTTCTGCACTGTTTACTCCAATGGATGTTAGCCACAGATTTTAAACTACAATTGAATTTTAAATGCCATTTAAATTTTCAGAATGTACTCTCTGAATACAGAAACATTTTTTACTTTAATGCTAATTGTGTATTGATTCACCTTTAGTCAGAGATAACTTGTGAGTCTATCCTCTTATTTCAGAAACTGAAACTCCTGCTTCCGAAGGTAGTCATAGTGAAAATACTGAGAGAGATCATTCCACTGGAGGGGTAAGGAAGTTTTCGGAAGTGTTTCAGCAAATCTGACGTGTCAGTGGCTGATATTTAAAAGGGTTTATCTTCTATTTCAGCTTTGATTTTAACTAATCAGGCTGAAACTGAAGGAAGGAAAAAATTTTTTATAAGTGAAATACTAGTCAAGCTCTTGTTTTAGAACTTTTCCTGTTCAGTGATGGTCATAATGATTGTAATTATGAACAAACAGGAAAAACGTTTTTCGATTTTGATAACACATAAATGCAGTTTTGGACTCTTGTTTGAGGTTAAAATTAAACTTGCAAAAAAAAAAATTAAAATAAAGATTGCCAAAAAAATAAAACTTGCATAGGTGGATTAGCCTTGAAAAGCAAATTGAATAATAATTTTAAGGAAAATGTTTACAAATGAAAGAAGATGTTAATGATTTTGTCAGAAGTATTGGACAAAGAAATTTTGAGAAAACTTGAGTGTCTCCCAAGCAAACAAACCTCCGACCTTAAGATACATGTATCATGCTCTGATCCTCTACACGTCAGCTAGGAGGCCATTATTACTGATGTACACAAACACTGATTCAGAGATTAAATTTCATATGAAATAGCATTCTTTTGATTGAAAGTGAACAATTTTTAGACCAAGAACCATCTCATTAAAGGAGTATGTATTTTTTTTTTGTTAATTTATCAGGACCTGTTAAGACCTCATGAGAAGAGAGCCCTAAATTTCTTGGTAAATGAATACTTACTAAAGAATGGCTACAGAATGACGTCTGTAACTTTTTCAGATGAGAATGCAGATCAGGTATTTAGAATTAATTGAGGTACAATTTTCAATTATTATTTGTCAGTGATGAATTTTGAATCACATGGAGTTATGCTCCAAATTTTCAAAATGCCATGTGTGTAGTTTCTTAGTGTCTCTGGAGAAGCTTTTAAGAGATTGGGCATTGGCTCCTTCTGAAATTGTTAAAGGTACTATTCAGAAAACATCATACCCTGGGTGTTTTTAACTTAGGTTGAGTAAATATTGTCAAAGAATTTGCAAGATCTGATTGTGGATTCTCCCCTCTAGCTGCTACATATTTCCTTGTAAGTTAGTTATGAGAATTTGGTGTTGGATCAAGATAACAATCTATACCTGATAAGTCTGAGTATTCTTATTGCTTTTTTTTCTGGATAATGTAAGTATTTTATAAGGAGAAGTTACATGTTAATCACATCTGGGAGTTGGGTTAAATAAATACAATTATGATTTTTACCAGTAGATATCTCTTGAGAAACCAAAATTCAAATTTTGTCTTTTAAATTTTATTTTCTGCCTTTGCCAATGAAAGAAAATTTAATCTTTCATCCTTCAGGATCAGAAAGCAATAAATACTGTATGTTTTGTCTTCTGGTATTGTTGTTTTTCCTCAGGACTTTGATGACTGGGATGATGTGGGTTTAAACACTGCCAAGCCTCCAGACCTGCTGCATCTGTACCGAGACTATGGACATCACACTATACCTGAAGTGATGCTGGTGTTGAAATCAGTGAAGGAAGAGAAAGCAAACTTGGAGGCAGAATATACAAAGTTACAAGAAGAGTGCAAACAGCTTCAGGAGGGAATAGGAGAACTCAAATATGAGAACCATACATTGAATGAAACAATAGAAAAATTGGAAAGGTAAAGTGTGACAGTTAGCCAAACAGGGAGAAAAGGTTCCCTAGTTGCAGCTATTTTTTCTTTTGAATTTAGTTTGTGAAGCAAATGAGCCTTCTCGATGATGATCAGTTTATTAATCTCAACGATGAATGAGTCCTAACACACAAATGTACGACAATAATACAGTAAGATAGAGAAACTAATGGGCTAATACATAGAAACGAAAATCAACTTACGTAATATAGTGATGAATGAGGCAACAAGTTGGATATAGATTGCTAAAGGCTGTAATGGCTAGCATTCATAAATAAAACTGAACAACATGTCCGACCAGTGAATACTCAACTTCAGTGTACTGGTCAGCGGTATCTCTGCAGTTTGTTACCAGTTGTTGTCTCTGCAGTGCCGGCTTCTATGGGTAAAGGGCAGGGTTTGACACTAGTGGTAGCCAACTAGCCACAGACCAGTAGAAATTCAGTTTTGGCTAGTGGTTTTTGCTTTCCATTAGCCAGTTTGGACAGTAAACAAACTGAAATTGTCGCAACATCTAAGATGTCACTAGCCACTTGGCTAGTAAGTCAAAAAGTTAGTGTTGAGCCCTGAAAGGGGGTAAATTTCCACAGAAACTCTGATGTTATCTTGGTGGAGGTTATTATTAACCAAGTTGTTACTGTAAATTGGGCAGTGTAAAGAGTTCCTAAAGCTGGAATTTCAAGTGTTAGCTCTTCATCAGCTTCAGAACTCTTTACAGGGTCTTTCATAGGTGGCCAATTAGTTGTGACTCCTAACATGTGAAATTTTAGCAATATTCTCTTCTTCTACTGTTGCACAGAGCTGGAATTTTGACTACTTTTAGAGTTATATCTATTTTATTGCTCAACTTTTTTTTGTCTATTTCATTGTTTTTCTTTGGGTACCTTTCTACAAATCCAAAGTCAATTAAGACAGCTTTTACCCTTTCATGGTCAATAATGTTTGTAAATGGAACTGTGTTAAAAACAACTTGAATAAAAAAAATAATGACAATTTCCCTAACCTACAGGTACTAAGAAAACTTGAAAAATAAGATCAGAGTGTTGGCTTTCAGGAAGAACCAAAGGGGCTAGGAGAGCTAAGCAGCTAAGTACGAAAAAGAGACTAAATTACAGTGTTTAATTGATTTCTTATTGATAGTGAAATAAAAGAGATTGTTAACTCCTCGTATCCGACTGAAAGGACCTTGCTGAGCCCAGGAAAAAGTACTGATTTATCAGAGACAGATACAGATGGTGTCACAGCTGGACCCATCAGTGATTCAACAACAGAGAATGAGGATGCTACAGATGGTAACAATTATCCTGTGGAGATTAACGAAAGTGGCAAGGTACTAAATGAAGATGAAAATGCAGACAATGCGGAGAAACTTGACGTAAGTGAAGAATTGGGTGATAAAGATCCTGAAGAAAATTTTCCTGAAAGTGATAGTCATCAAGGAAATACTGCGGATGTGGAACTGACGCAACAAAAGGTAAAGTGGTATAACTTAACCAATTACATGCGGCAGGTTCTTTGCAATCTGTTGTTCGGCCTTGTCACAATAATTTTAGTTCACTGCAACTTAGGCAGACAAAAGTACAACGTTGTTTATCAGTGCAGTGTACAACATGATTGCTCAATTTTGTCGTTTTAGAGCGGTTTTCAATAGGGTTGAAAGCAATTCAGGATTGCTCTACTTCACTCTGTGAACGGGCAAGAAAACTCACCCTATCGTCTCTTAAATTATTTTTTAAAAAGAGACGGAAAATTGAATTTCAAAAAATGTACTCTATGTTTCTTGAACTGTAAACTGCCCTTAGTAGAACTCAATCGACGCTTCATTTTTAAACTTGTTCATGCTTTTTTCGCTTACGATAAGGGTGATGTCTCTCAAGTCAGACCTTTGTCGCCATCATCACAACCAGGCAGCATAGAGGAGAAAGATCAAACTTCATCAAGGTACAGTGGGTAAAATTTCTTATTGTGAACAGTATAGTCGACAGGTTATTCTGGTTATCATTTTAGAGGAACTTCATTTTAAGTCGCTGTAACTTTGCGGCGTAAAGAGAAATTCTGCGCCTATTCGGAAGGGAGTGAGAGTTCCAAGGCACTTATCGGGTCTTTAGATCCTGCTTGATGCTGCATGTCTGGTGTGTCCAAACTTGCCAAGCTATTCAGATGACCTGCGCGGTTAAAAGCTTTTTTGGCGCTCGATGAAGATAAGGGCGGCTTTGGGAAACGAGCAGCAGACCTTGGAGTGCAGAGACCGCTGGGGGTTTCTATGATTTTTTTTCTCCCCACTCCTCTGGCGGCAGGGCAGCCATTATTTTCAAGGAGGGCCCAAACAAGTGGCATCCACGGAATCTACTGTTCAGATTATATTATGAATCTAAGAAAGTGGCAAGACCAGGCGATTCATGTAAGTTTGTATAGTTTGTGATAAGAAATCATTCTTCTTGCGAACGATTACATCACGCAGTTTGCTAGAAATCTGCAAAATTACTCAAACGGCTCACGAAAATAAATCGATTACATCATGCAGTTCACCAGAACTCTGCAAACTTACTCAAACAACTCACGAAAATAAACCGATTATGCATTTTGCAACGGGGTTTATGCTTTGAAATTAATTATAATGAACCTAAGCGTAACCATGAACACATCTTAAAACTTTCGTAGGTGCGTAGACAGCTCGTTTTTCTGCCACGTTACTTAGATTTTCTTTCCCCTTCAGAACAACTTCATCGTTATTTAGAGACACTCTGTTGGCTTTTACGCATGTGCAGCTAGAGAACAGACTCTCTAATGAGGTAGGTGAAGTGCAAACCTGTTAATTTTTTTATTATTTCGGGCTTGAAAGAAAGAAAAGGTGTCTTGATGTCATTTGTTTAAAGAGAAGTATTGAAGTGGTGGTTAGCAAGCTGAATCCGCGTTGGACGGTCCGCCTTTGAGACTTGAGTGGTGCAGTGAGTTCTGTTGATAGGCAAGGCACTTCACTCTTTCAATAACACCTTGCGCTATCTTGTGGTACATCGAGGTGCTGGGACGAAATGACGGTGGGGGTGGGGGGGGGGGAAGAGATATCTGCGTTGGACTAGAATCCCATCAAAGGGGAGTGTCAGTAGTTATCATTCTCGTGGCTTCATGCCACAAAAAACGATATCATCTCCGGCGGTGAAAAAGCCACGAGTTTTGAAAGATTCAACCGAACATAACTTTTTGAATAGGCATCTTCGTTTCCAGGGTTCCCATCCTTTTTGCATCATGGGGCAACGTGGGACGGGCAGATGAGAGGGCTGGGACCAAGGATACTTGGATGGGACTGAGTGTTATTGACTGTATCTTTATGATATGTAGGTTTGTAAGCTTTCAAACGCTGACGAAAATGTGGTTTTGATTGTGGCGAGATGTTTGCCGCATATTATGCCTAATGTGCTGCTGAACAAAAGAGAGGTGAGTGCCAAGAGAAGGTTCGTTGTCCAAGTGTGCCTATGCTTAGCTTTTTCACTGATATCAGGGCACTACACTCACTTTTCAACTTACTACTCAAGTGGCAAGTGACAACTGAAATGTTACGATAATTTCAGTTTATTAACTAGCCAAACTGGCTGGTGGAAATCGAAAACCACTAGTCAAAACTTAATTTCTATTAGTCTGTCGTGAAACTGAGATGGAATGATTATGGTCAAGGATACGCAAGATCTTTACTGATTGCAATAAATCAGATTACGATCTATATATTTTTCTGGTGCAAAACCATGAACTATTTGTCTTTCATCTTATAGAACGCCAAATGTTTTTTTCTTCGTTTTATTGTAGGAACTGATTCCCGTAATTCTTTGTTCAGCCATTCACCATCCAGCCGTTAAAGAAAGAGACAATCTTCTTCACATGTTATTTAATTTAATTAAACGACCAGATGAGGACCAAAGGTTGGTAAATAAGCGTCCTTTAACTCCCAGAGGTGATTAACACGTAACTTCTCCCTAAAATATCCACGCATTATCCAGCAAACAGGTAATGAGAATACTCAAACTTATTTGGTAGAATTTGTTATCTTGATCCAACACCAAATTCTTGTTACTTATTCACAAGAAAATGTGTACCAGCTAGAGAATTAACGATCAGATTTTGAGAGTTCTAGGGTTTTAAATGGATACCAGCCACAGTTGTGTTTTTCAGAAATGACAACTCAAGTGTGGGTTCTATTTCTTTTAAAAAGGCGTATTCTTTGTAAAAAAGGAAGTGACATTCGTTGTAAAACAAGGAAGTAACACACTGCATGTGCACATCTTCCCGGCAAAGCCGGGAGTTGTAGCCTTACTCAGCAGAACGTTTCTCCACTTGAGACTTTTTCTACGCTGCTTTTTACTTTCTGGAAACGTAAGGATTAGAGAGAAAAATCAAGATCTTTGGCTGCTATCTTTTTTTTCCCCTTTTGATTTACTTCATCACAGCTTTGTTATAAGTTTATTTATTTACCCCATCAGGCAGATGATTATGAGCGGGTGTGCTGCGTTTGCGCAGGTCGTGGGACCAACTCGGATAGAGGCTGAACTGTTACCACAATGGTGGGAACAGGTACAGTGCGTTTGCAATATTTATAGACACAGACCATTAGTTTTGTGTTCGTAACGGTGTAAAGAATATGAATAACCTTTTTACATTTTCTATTTACATTGCAGATTGGCCACAAGTACGTTGAAAGAAGACTCCTTGTTGCCGAAGCCTGTGGTGGATTAGCGCCGTATTTACCGGTAAATAAGCTACTGAACCCGTTAGGAAATGCAAGTCTTTGTTGCACTTGGGCTTTACTAAGTTCGTTTCCCTCAACAGCTTTCATTTAATATTTGGAAACTTCCAAGGGTGATTTCGAATTTGCTCATATAAGAATTTTGTTTACCTTTTTTTTTTCGTTATATGAACTATTTAGGATAGGTTTGTTGGGTCTTATCGAAAGAACACAATGGTTCCCTCGCATATTAACGTTAGATAAGCCAATTTCACCTAAAACTTCCGTTTTAAATGCAAAATGGTTATCTTTATCATTATTACACTCGCAGAGATAAGAATTAAAAGGAAGGTCCAAGTGAAAAGCGGGTATTTTTATATCAAAGGCTCTATGGAATTTGGCGTGAACAAGGTTTAGAAGTCAATTTGATGCGAGTGACCATTCATTTTGCCTGTTTCTTTCTCTCTTTCTTTTTTTCGTGTTTGTTTGTTTGTTTGTTTTTTTTCGTGCAGGACTACATTCGTAGTTCTCTGGTGTGGTCCATGTTGAAACAAATGCTAAGCGATGACCGAAACGAGATTGTTCGAGAGGCGGTGACAAAGAGTCTGGGACTAGTCGTGGCATTTATAGAAAATGTGGATAAATATCAACAGGTAAAGACACGAGTAAAGAACATTTTTTCCGGCGAAAACCAATAGGAACGAAGCATTAATCAAAAGACAAAAACAGAAAAATAAAATAATAAAATAAAAGAAAATAAAATAAAAACGTATGGCAACAAATGAACTCGGAGACAACATAGAAGGATCAAGTATGAGAACGATCTTCGCAGTAACGAACACTACTTAAGCAGTAGTGAAATGAGGCCTGAAGAAAATTCAGGCCTGTACGGGATTCGAACTCATGACCTCTGCGATACCGGTGTAGTGCTCTACCAACTGAGCTAACAAGCCAACCGGGAGCTGGTCATTATGTTGATTCGCAATAAACCCGTGAAGTGATGAGTCAACGTTTGTGAATATATGAAAGTCATATATTTGAACTGCAGTATTTCTTCGTCCTCAGCTTGTCACCATTATGTAACGTCTTTCTTTAAAGGGGGACTGATACGTTAATTTTTGTTTTCAGGCGTACGAGTTGTTAGAGGAAACATTGTTTGATCCGTCAGAAAAAGTAGCGAAGACTTCCAGAGAAGTGTTTCTACCGTCATTTGCCGTATGGGCTCAAGACCTTGATAAAGTAGAATCTCATCTTTTCACTTCACTGATCTCCAAAGTGGAAAATGCGTTAAAGGCATGTTATCTGTTAAGTGTTTGGACAAACTACCTTGTAGAGTAATGGGGAATCGGGTCTGGGTAGGGCTTTGACCCGTTGACTTCTCATTGATCAGGATGTACCTTAAAGTGCAGCTAAACCCAAAATTTTTTTTCGCTTAACGAAATAAGCGTATTTTTTGGAGTATTTCTGTGCAAAATTTTTTCTTATTTGCTCAAATCTTCAATTTCTGTGCCCAGTCAAAATACAGAAAATCGGCCGCCATCTTGGCTCACGACCGAGTTTAAAGAGGAATGGTTCTAGCAGGTAATGTGACGTCAAATCGAGAACACGAAAGTCTGCATTTCACACATTTTCACTTGTTTGGGGAGGTTGTCGTCGATATTGTCCGAAATATGCCGACTAGGTGTGTTGTACGAGGAATGCATGAAGCGCGATACCCTCTTGCAAACTTCGTGCGTTGCTACATCCTCCTACAACACACTTAGTCGGCATATTTTAGGACAATATCGACTACAACCATCTCAAACAAGTGAAAATGTGTGAAATGCAGACTTTCGTGTTCTCGATTTGACATCACATTACCCGCTAGAACCATTCCTCTTTAAACTCGGTCGTGAGCCAAGATGGAGGCCGATTTTCCGCATTTTGACTGGGCACAGAAAATTGAAGATTTGAGCAAATAAAAGAATTTTTGCACAGAAATACTCCAAAAAATACGCTTATTTCGTTAAGCGAAAAAAACTTTTGGGTTTAGGTGCATTTTAATCTTCATGCTGTGTAAGTTTGATCTTAGAGATTGTATTTCGACTGAGCGACCTCACTGAACTCATGAATTATTTTCTATTCGGTAGGATTTAGAGCAAGTTCACGAACTTGCCAATGACTCAGAGGATACTGAGAAAGTGCATAAGACATTTGAAGCCATTCACGACAGACTAACACGCTCTGTTCAGGTTATTTCGTCGCTTATTCCAGTGCTGTTTGCTTCAGTTCTACGGACAGGTACCTTATAAGTTTTCCAAATTATTTGCGATTGGTTTTTGCCCCACGATCCTGATTCTACTCTTCGTTCTGAAAGCAAACTTTGACCCTCTTGATTTTGTAATGGCCAACTTTCGGTGGCCTGTCGGTTATCTGTCGGTCGACAGTTGGCCAACAGTCGGTAGAGGGGACCTGTTCTTCACAATAACTCATTTAAGCGCGTGCGCTTTCTTACGTAACGCATGCGCGGCGAGCTGAAAGCTGAATGGTTGAGATTTCAGGTGCACCTTTATGTCCACTTTCCTTACAATTTTTGTTAGGTTACTTCTACTTCTACCATTCTCACTGGTCATCAGCTGTTTTCCGTATTTTGATTTATTATGCTTTGCTTATTCCTGCTCAGCACCATTTTCCAAAAAGCCAGAAGAGGTCGAAAGGTACAACGTGCCAGGTATTGTAACAAGAATTAACAATTAATTGACAAGGTGGATCAAAACATCGTGTTTTATCAGTGGCCCGCTGATCAAAAACTCATCTCCAAGACACTGACAAATCACGATATTTGCGATGGTTGATTAATTCATTATTTAACCATTCGATTTCCGTATTAATTTTATCATTAATTGTAGCGTAACACATAACGATGACAAACCATGACAAACCGTATTAATTTTATCATTAATTGTAGCTTAACACATAACAATGACAAACCATTATATGTGGACAGTTATCGGCAGATAATGTGATGAGCTCTTGGTTGATGAAAAAGGGAAGAAAATAAGCAAATTAAATTGATTTACAATTGCTGCTAATGGAATTGAGATTGAGCAGAATTAATGACCCATTTATTTCTCTCAAACAGTTGCACCGGACAGATTTCTACCGGCACAGTCGCCACTGACTGATATCGAGAAAATATTAGGTGGGAACCAGGCTGTCGCCTTCCATGTTCGTCGATTTGACAAACACGTGTCGGAGGACCTCTTTGATTCATGGGATAGTTTGACTTGGATTCATTACGAATGGTAAGAATAGCGCACCACTCACGTCTGTGTGGCTTCTTCAACTTGGCACCTTCCAGAAATGTCTCTGATTAATTTAAAGTGACAGTAATAATGAAATCCATAGGTCTGGGGTCCTTCTTCGTCTCAAACTCGTGAAAAAAACGAACAACAACTTTTTTTATTGGCAACAGTGCTGATTATTGAAAAAAATTTCTTCTTTTCTCAGTTTACCGAACTTATGTGAGATTGTAGGTGAGTACATTTGTTACATTTCAACACTAAAAAAATAAGAATAACCTATATTCTTGCCACATTTGTAAGGAATGTATCAAACTGCACTTTTCCCTTTCTAGGAAAAGTTCATGTATCTTTGACGGATTGTGTACAACAGCTGATTTCGCTTTTTCGCTCTTTGTGTATTACGCTTGGGAAACCATACTCAGACAAAAAGGTGAGGAAAGACTTCATTTTTTCCAGTACATGTACCTTTGTTAACCTTCTCCCTTAATCTTTCAAGGTTTGAGTGCGTTTTCTCCATTTTAGCGGCTATAGATTTCATAATAAATGAGTTCAGAGAGTTTGGTATTTTTTTTTAATTTAACATCCTTAAGCTGATAAGTTTAAATATTCTCTTCACCTTTCTCTTTGTTGATGTATTTAAAATGTGAGGAGAAGTTGGATGTTAATCGCCACCGGTAGGGAAAAGATTGATTGTAGTAAGTTTTGTGTTTTTTACATACAGGTATGTAAATTCAAGTGATCCGCTCGAGTTTCCGAGAAATTACGGCTCACTTAATTTCCATTCCCCCTCACAACAGTTCTCTTTCTTTTTTTTTCTGGATTAAGTTCGCCTTACAGTGAGTATCTTTTCAACTCCTTTTTTTTTTTTTGAAAACTGTCATAATTCTTATTTGCAGATAAAACCATTTTGTATGCAAAGATTAAATGTTCTTTCTTTAAACGATGGTGAGTTTTATATTTTGGTCATTTTATAGAGCAAACCTGCGGGCAGTGTCTTTTTTTAGGGGGAGGGGAGGGGAGGGGAGGGGAGGGGGAGTGAGTAGGAGTGGGTAGGAGTGGGGCAGTGTATGCAGTAGTTTAGATGTTCGATTTGAAAGTTTCACCCTGGCCGACTTTCGCGCCAACAAGGTCAGCGCTTCCACCACGCCTTATCGCAGCGTTTTATGATAGCCGAGGTCATCTAATCTGCTTATTTGCAAAAACTATTGCAAAAGTGTTGAAAGTAATGTTGGTGTCTTGTTTGGTCACTATTGTTCCGTTTCAACTTTATCTTTTGTGGTTTGTAGAAAAAAAAGAAAGTCTCCTATCTAGTGCCTCGCTTCCTGTACTGGCCGCTGGCGTCCTGGGTTGTTTTGATTCGGTAGGTTTTGATTTCTAAGATATACCGGTGAATGAGTAAGCACTTGTAAGACTAAGAACAGATTGTATGTCATTACTAAAGTCGTGAACTTTCACATTACAAAATCAACCCATACTGGAAGTTTTCTTATTTGACTTTACCTTGTCTCACAAGGAGGAAGATATGTCTGAACTGACGTCATTATTACGTAATTCGGTAATTGCGCTGGCGGAAGCCTCGGCACCTCTCGAGGGACCAATCATAATGTACCAGGAGTTGAGGTGAGTGACAGCTGCGTAATGGTGTCTGTTACTCCGGGAAGACATGATTGGCTCATTGGCTCTTTCCCATTTCTCAGCCAAACTTTCTCATGCTTTTATTCGCCAAGCGTTTGAAATTCTAAGCCGTACGTGGTCCTGCTTTATTTACTACGGCCTCTTTGGTATTGTTTAGTCTTACCGAACCAATATTCTGTTGTTTTCTACAAGCAAAAGCTTACTTTGCACGTAAAACGATAGAACATTTTATTTCAAAATTCCTCCGTTAGTTTTTGACAGTATGATCCCAAAATATATATTAAAAAGATTTCAGGGAGTCGATTAATCTT
Organism: Stylophora pistillata; assembly: GCF_964205215.1. Lineage (NCBI taxonomy): Eukaryota > Metazoa > Cnidaria > Anthozoa > Scleractinia > Pocilloporidae > Stylophora > Stylophora pistillata. The sequence continues at coordinate 4,515,845 of NC_142521.1, read as the reverse complement.
TGAATCATTTTTTTTTTTTAGTACTGCCTAGACCTTCGTGTCAGAAATGCATTGCCTCGGCTCTGAGTACTAGTGTTGTTATTATAGCTGATTTCGCTGTTCTTGTTTTAGTACTTCGTCTCGTTATCTTGAGGTACTTATCGGTGTTCTGTGGGAGATAGTAGTCCATTCCAGTTCCTCTGTGCGCTGCTGTGCGGCTCCTTTATTTACTGTAAGTGAACTCATTCAAATGAGTGCTATGTGATGATTCATTTATTAGTTGAAAAGTCAATCACAGGAGAATTACTCCAAGCTCCAGAGACCTGTTTAATTTTTATTTTCGCTATTAGAAGGTTTTTGAGAATTTTCTACTTAACGTAAATGGGACAAACTTTCGAGAAACCTGGTCGCACAAATACGACGTGTCAGAATCCAACACTGATGGCAGGAATCAATCATAGACCATAATTTCTCGTTTACTGCGTTGTCCAGACCAACAAACGAGACACATCAAGTACTCGTGCATGTAATGTCCGAAAAATGTTGTTGTGACGCATGAGTAACACCCCAGTCACACCTTGCGAATACTTTCCGCTTGCTTCTCACTGTGCGTTAAAGTCGAAAATCGACATATTGTAAATTGTACTTGTATATAAGCAAGCTTATTTACCCCACTTGTGAAAACTCCTTGATGAAGTCTGCTATTGTCAGACGAAACGCGTAGGAGATTAAACTAAATTTTTACTATTTTAGTTCGTGCAGTGTTGCTCACTTATTTATCAGTAGAAAAGTTTTAAAAAAGTTTCGTGTAATGAATGTAAGATACCGTCGTATTTTTCACCCTTTGCAGGTGTTAATGAAAGGTGTTGACCTGGATTTAATCAGCAGAAAGGTTCTACCAGCCCTAGTAACTTTAGCTTCAGATTCACAAATGTAAGTGAAAAGACGTGTTATCAAAATATTCTTCACCCTTTTGCTCTAGTTCGTGCTAAAATATTGATTAGAAACTTTTAATATCATTTCTTTCAGGTCAGTGAGGACGGCGTCGATTCCAGCGTTTGGCGCAATAGTGGAAAATGTCACTGATAAAATGGTAGATACACATGAAATCTGTTATCGCCATTGTTCTAAGAGAATTAATTTTAGTTCACGAGTGAAAGATACTCCGAGTTTAGCCCTGTGTGAAACGATAAACCGTTAATTAAAGTTCAACCACGTCACTTATCGGGAGCGCCTTGAATATGACGCTCTGAAGGCAACAACGGAGGGATGGCGAATTTGGGACGGGAGATACGTTTAGATAAATACAATTATACCACTCATGGGGGGGAGGGCTTTTTAAGTGTCGGTGAGGCGGGGGGACTGTGGGTGCATTACAACATTACAGGCTTGTAACATGGATTTTACGGTATTTTTTTTTTATATAAATTTGATTTGATTTGCGTCTGCAGATTTTAGAAAAAGTTTATGTACAGTTCCAGTCGTTTCTTGAAGACCCACAATACAGAGATCAACATGAGCTACAGACTACCATGATAAGAACGTTTGGCAAAGTCGCCCCTCATGCAGAGCCACATTTCAGAGATGAAGGTGTGCTAGAATTAAATCTTAGATTTTCAGTTGGAAATATTCTCATTTAGTGAGATGTCCTGACAGTTCAAAGAAGTAAAAAAAGACAAAGAAGGCGACAGACCTCTCATAAATAGCGAGCTATATTTTTATCCTTTTTTTTATTTATGCATGTTAAGTAAATTAGCCTTCCTGGTCTCGTCAATATGTCCAAAATCAATTGAATTTTCACTACAAAGCGAGGCATAGAAGGCTCATCCGCATGTTCGTAAAAGAATGTTATTCATGCCCGCCGCTATGAAAGTAGTCTGTTATCCAGGACATAGAGGATAAAACTGTGAAGACTTGCCCTTTTACGCCCTAATTTTTCGGAAAAATGCACGGAATTCTCTTATTTGGAAATAGACAGCATTTTGATCCAAAGTATGTTGCTCATTACGATGTTTTTCGTTTACCAGTTCTCTTACCACGGTTGGTTGTGATGGCAACAATCAACAACCAATCGCAAGACGATACGAGACGGAGGGAGATTGCGTTGGAGCTAATGGAAGCTTACGTGTCTTTGACGTGTTGTTGTATCCTTTTCATTACTTTGGGAAGCTCATGTTTAATATTATTATCTGTCGATTAGTTCCATCTTTACTTCACATATTCTGGGTTATTATTTGAGTTTGGTTTCAAGTCCACAATCCCTTTGTCGCTATACATATGCCAATAGTTGTCGTCATGTTCATCTCACTAATCCATGTTGCCGATGAACTCAGTGCAAAGAGCTGACTTTTTGGGTCTGAGTTCTAAATTTTTACATGTTAGATTGCGCTTCACTCCCATAGTCTCGTGCTGCGCTACCATCAACATTTTTTCTCGCTGATTTTTTTGTCGAAGGCGTCAAGTGTGGTTATAAAGTTGGACAAGATGGTCAATTTTAAGCTTGATCATTAAACATCTGGCGCGAGAGCAAAACGATTCACCCAATCTTTGCTTTGTTTTAGCCGGCGTTACCTTAAACTGTTTACATTTCTTATCTAATACGCAACGCACCTGAATTATTATTTTTTCTTTATTTTCCACCTCAACTCATCTTATTTTTGTCCAGTCGAGACATTTTAAGCGAAAAGATGACGAAATAAGTTGTTTTGGACTTTTTTCTTTAACTGTTCTTTGTCATCTCTATTGACGTGTTAAATGATTACATCATTCCAGGACTCCGTGCGGTTAAACAGGATATCGAGGCCCTGGCTCCAGAATGCGAGGTTGGGCCTAATTGAATTCTTAAATGTCACGGCACATTGGCCATGTCGTTGTTTTGAAAAACTTAACTTAAAAAAAAAAACAAACAAACAGAACCTGCATATTGGTGTTACGCACTCTTCAAAATCCAAATCTTTCTCCTGAAAAAGCAAACAAATGTGACCAATGACCAACTGGGTGGAACGTTTACTGGCAACTTGCGATCAGTTATGTCAAAGTTTATCCATCTTTACAAATTTTGCCTACATTTTTCAAATTTGCCGTTTTTAATCCTTGTGAATCTCCCCCATCCTTACCAACCTTTGTTACCTCTTGTTTATTATTGTATTTTTCTTGTATTTTATAATCTTTTAGAACATTATCAGGTTCACCTTCGGCTCGTGATTTGTAAGCTTTCCTCGTGTTCTCTCAACATCCCGCTAGCTTAGTCACGTTATAAAGCCCGGGAAAATGTGTTCCAGGACTTAATTGCTCGTGATTTTGTTGTTTTAACAGGAAACTGTCCATGTACTTCTCAAAGAATGCGAGGTTAAGGCTGACCAGAAAGCACTCTCACAGTAATGATCTGCTTTGAATACACCGAATGCAAATATGGCGTCCAATTTGAATTGCCATTGTTCTGGACTGACTAGCCTCTCACACATGTAATAATCCTTTTGTGTTTCCACGTGAAGACGAGGCTAGTCAGTCCAGAACAATGGCAATTCAAATTGGACGCCATATTTGCATTCGGTGTATAACCAATCAGTTTCCTTCTTTTGCCTTGATTTTGCGTTTGATTCTGAAATATAAATAGCTTTTTTTTTTTTTTTTTTTTCAAGCCTTCCTGCGGGTAGCAAGATAGGACAAGAAATTAAAAGCACGTTTATAAGTGGATTCCATCGATTAAAAGATGCACAGCGACCAAAAATGGCGGACATTTTTAAGAAGAAAGATCGCTTTGACTCATGACAAACGCAGCGTCTCCCGATTCTCCAATAACCTCGGTCAGCGGTACTCTGGTAACCATGGATTCTTGGCTCGAAGCCGTGGTGAAAATTAATAATCAGAAGTGACACTCAAGTGTGGGAAGAATTTTAAAGAATTACTCGAGCCGTAATGGTCGAATACCAAGGCCGAAGATTCATGGCATACTTTATCGATTTTGAAAGAGATTACAACAGAATTAAACGTAAATATTGGTATATCTGATAAGTATGACAAAACCAAGCGATATCTGGCTTTGCAAAAGAAACGGTTATGCGAAGTTCAGGCTCAGTAGGACAGTGCACTTATCATAGTTTCTCCATCCGCTCTTACCTGCCGCGAGAATTTTAAGAGCGGTTCGTCAGTTATAAGATGCGCCTGTCTTTACAAAGTGAACGGCCATCTTCTAAGTTTAGTATGAGTTTTCTGTGTTTCAAGTTTGTTAGACCCTCATTGGTAACGTAGCGATCGTAACTATAACGACCATCATCGTAAGGGGCGTTTATATTGTATTCTCATAGAGACACCTATGATCGGAATATTTCGTACGATTGAGATGATTTTTTTTATACTTGTGTGGTAATCCGTAAAATTGTACGTATTTCCCTTGACATGAACTTAACTGAATGTGCCCCAACAAGAAGTGGGTAACACCCGGTGTTATTCTCGTAGCGATATTCTATAATTTTCCCACCTTATTTTCGATCTAACGAAGTCTCTGTTCAAAACTTAAAGCGTTTGTCTTCCATTACAGATGAAGAACCACACTGAAAACTGTTTATAAACGTTTTTTGTTGCGCGCTAAAAGAAAAATAATATTCAATTACGAAAACAACAGCTTCCATTTGGAGCGAGAGCTTTGCATTCGGGAAACTGCTCTCTTCCCGGAACTGACACTCATCGTGAACAAATATAGTAAATTTTCGCAGCAGTTGGAAACTATCGTCACTTTATCGTGCCAGGTTAAGCCAATTAATTTTTGAACTTTTCATACCAGTAACTTGCAGTTTGTAGTATTTCCAAGGTGATGTAAATCTGAAAGTTATAAACGGGTTTGTCATTGCGAGCTTAACCTTTACACTATTGTAGTTATGCTTCGGTCTTTAGCTCTGGAGTTACAGCATGACATTTGTTCCGCGTACGGTTTCAATGCAAATCCAAACAGAATGATGAAAGAATTTTGATTTTTAATGCCAAAGAAGATTTTAATCGTGGGCTCGATTTGAACTATATATCAGGACTGTGAACAGTAAAATTTGTGACGGGGCAAGAACTGTTCACAGCTTACTAAAAACGTTGTTAGGCCTCAGGTTTACAGATTGTATCTCAGATGTCTGGTACACATTTGAATGTGTTTCTTGCCTGATATATTAATGATAGTAAACAGTCGTAGGGATCTTTAACAATAAATTCGGCTGTAGCACTTTTGATATCGCATTTTACGTATTTGTTAAATTTCTTTTCAATCTTTAACTATTTCGTTCGTTAAAATAATTAAACTAAAATTGACTCTAAAGGGTATATTTTGTAGACTTTCACACAGAAATACTTTAATACTCTAATGTAAATAGAATTAAAATTACCATGCAGAGACAGTGAATAAAATGAATCTTTTTTTTTTCAGAGAGGTATTTTAATGAGCTCTTTTTGTTTGGCTCCTATGGTTTGAGAAACATGTCCAAAAAATATAAAGGCGCTGCCAGGATTTGTAATAGATATGTTTTCAGTAAGATAATGTTAAGTGGAGTCGTAGCCTGCAGTGCAGGTGTCTTATAAGGGCGAGTTCACGTTGAGAAGCTCGCAATCGTTTATTCAACCGGCCATACTTGATTTGGAGATACAGGTGACAATGGGGGGAGGGGGCGGAGAAAGCCAAAACATTTACTTCTCCACCCTACCCTTTTCCCTAGTTGTGACCGTCGCTTACCCCCCTTAGTACATATTTCTATCCTCCCCCAGCCTTCCGCTGCCATTAAAATCTCCGGTCATGTTTGGTTTGGAGATACAAGTGACGGTGGGTGGGGGGGGGGGGGGGAGAGGACGGAGAAAGGCGAAATATTCACTACCCCACATCCACCCCTCTCCTTAGTTGTGAGCGTCGCTTACTCCCCTTAGTATATATTTTTATCCTCCCCAGCCTTCCGCTGTCATTGAAATTAAAGATGGCGGCCATAGTCTTCGCTAAGAAATTACGAGCACTCACTCGCCAAAAAACAAAACAAAAAAACAAAAAAACAAAAACAAAAACAAAAAAAACAGGAAAGAAATCTTGTCCACTCCATGTTGCCCATACAACTCAGTTTACATCAAAGTAGGAGCGAGTGCTATTTTTGTCGAAACTGTATGTTGACCACATGAAAGTGTACACGACGGTACGTTACTAAATGCTTTGTTTTTCATCGCTTATGTTATGGCATATAGCGTTTTGGTGCAAGTTGTTGCCTTTGTCTCAGTTCTTACTTATCACAAGCACGTGTCAAAGTTGTTCATCTTTCACTTCATGAATTCTCCTGGACTCGGTTTTGGGTGCGTCTAGTGTTAAAGGAATATATTTGCCTTCGTCCATTTCAGACACAAAAACATTACAGGCCTCAGTTTTACCAATGCTAGTTATTGTGTTTCTTCTGTAGCGACCAGCTTCAGTACTATTGCTATCCTTTCTTCGCGGTGTATAAAACTTCCTTGACAGTCTTGCCAAAATCTCAAAGAAAGCTCTTCTGAAATGCCGGCTTCTCCAGCAATAAATCACAGGATTAGCAAAAGACGAGGTGAAAGTTAAAATTTTTACGAAGGCATTTAAAATACTCTGTTTTCTTCGGAATGACTCCGAAAAACATTGCGGACAGGTCTTAAGTAGAAAGTAATAGAAGCAAGAAGGAAACCAGGTGGCCACGAAGACTCCAATAACAATTAAAATTGTGGTACTCGCTTTCCGTTCGTTGGTTTGTCGCGGTCTTTTAGTTTTAATATTTCCTAGGCTCTTTCTGTCACTCAATATCTTCTTTATATGCGACCTGGCAGTTAGATACAAGTAGCTATAGCAGGTTGTTATAATTACAAATGGCAAGATAACGTTGGTTACAATGACCATGATGCTCCACCAACGAGTAGGTTCGTAATTGCACTCCCTATAAGGAGAATCTGGCTCCCATGGTACAAACGGTAGCAGTGATATTACTATTGCGTCAAACCAAGTGAGAAACAAACCTATGATAACTCGTTTGTGTGTGACAACAGTTGCGTATCTCAGCGGCCACTTAACGGCGAGTAGGCGCTCTACGCTAATGACAGACAGGCTCAGTATAGAAGCGTAACCGGTGAGGAAATACGAAAAACGGAATACGTCGCATACGATGACATCGATAGATTCTGTCATGGAAAACTTTTTAAGGATGTAGCTGGGCATGGCGAATATTCCTGCTAAGAAGTCTGCGATCGCCAAACTGAACACAGACAAATAGGTGACGCTGTGAAGGGCTGGTTTAATGAGGATCGCTGTGAATACCAAACTGTTTCCAAGCACAGTGCCAAGCGATAAAAATGACAGAATTATAACCACGGGTGTAACAGGCAATCTGTCTTTGATATCCATATGGACCCCTGTGGATATATTGCTGTTATTCATCTTGAAGTTATCTGGTGTGGGAGCAGATATCATTCTATAAGATGATGTTTTCATTCATTTTAACAGCTGTTTCAAAAGATTCTTCGATGTTTCAATTTTAAATGTAAATTTGTTTTATATCTACCCTCAAGGCAATCAACTTTTAAATGAAGCCCTTTGCAATGTCGACGAATGTTTTAAGCGCAAAATCTGAACTCAAATCCTCGCATGAAAGATAAAATCACTATTTTCATGCTGCCAGCTTACGGATTGTGAAAAAGACTCAGGTTTTTTTTTTTTAAGTCACCTGATTCTTGCAAATCTTTTGCCAAGGGTTGTTAGAGTCATATTTGAAGGGAAACGTGAAAATGAAAAAAGCGAGCAAATATTTAAGGCCTATAGTTTAATGAGCTCAAAAGAGATCGATCAAGTTTCCATTATTTTACTCTGGGCTTGAAAAATCACCCTGCGATATTCCAGCCATGATTTCATGAAGGAGAAAAAATAAATGAAATTCACGCAGGTTTCTTTATGCGTGATAAGAATAAAATAATAGCGCCTAGGGGTCTCATCCTAGCTTTTATAGTTGTATCTTGCTGATAATTTTCTTCCCTAAATACATTTCTACTTCTTTCCAGGTCTTATAAGCATCGCCACTTCGTTTGAACAATAAGGTGAAATATTCGACTTGAATATAAATCTCAACTTGAGTGATTTTAGAAACAGAAATTTTGTTAGGTAAGAAACATTTGTTATGAACAATTTTACATCTAAAATAGAGAGTCTCAATGCTGGCTGACGGTTAGAATTTGTGGCCATTTTACCACTAGCGGTTGAAAGGAAAAAATTAACAGCTAACGTTTTTTGTGACGGACGGTTAAAACTTGTCAATATTTATGCCCAACTCATTGTTAAATTTTCATTCAGAGCTTCTAGATATAACCACCAACTCAACTAGAGAATTTAAAATTTTCAGAAATATTTTGCACTTACTGGCCCGCAGTAGTGTCGTGCAAATCAAAATACCTTAAGAAAAAATTACTTGAGGAGTGGTCACTTTTACACCTCCGCTGTATCGTGTATATTTATGCACACCAGTTCGGTCTCCCCCGAGGATCTTCTAGGGGGAATTTTTCACATAACTTTTACAGTTACTAACTTTTTTACCTACGAAAGCGAGCCAGAAGTTTCATTTTCCGAACAATATCTTTACTTAGAGATTATTTGACATTCTTTTCATTATAAAAATAGATTAAAATTTCGTGTCAAGAATTTGTCATTGGATGAACTAGATTAATTCAGAGCGAAGGAAGGCATCACACTTGAAAACAGAGAGAATATTAAGGTGGACAAATGAGCCATGATTATGAAAAGAATTCTCCATGTTCAAGAACATTTCCCTTTTGTTAGCTTGTCACAAGATACAAATTTGAGGTTGTCAGAGCAGAAACAGTCTAAATAAATATCAGTTTACTTAGTGAAAGTCTTTTCTCTATATAAGACTGTGGTAAAAGCTCTCGTTTTCAAATGTAGGAAGGCTCCCTGAATTAAATGTTGCATCTCCTTCTAAAGCAGTTATTTGGAAAATGTTTATGTCGCAAGTTGACTGAGGATGGAATACCCCGTGACGGTGGAAGATATGGAAAAACCATAAAATGACTGACGAAAAACGGGGTAACCAGTTTATAAAAAAAAACAATTTTTCTCTCTCATCTCACATTTTCGTATTGTTATTCACTTTCAAATTCTATCAGTTCTTATATTGAAACCTTAACGGTTCTTCTTGTGTTTGATTGCGGTCAAGACACAATTTTAACTCCTGAATCACTCTATAGCTAGTTGCGATGTTCACGAAAATTCCCTTAACTCTCTGTGAACAAAGGGCAAATGAAATTTTTTAAAATCCCAATCAATCGCTTGCAACCTTGAAACTCCTGGAATAGAAATATAATAATAATAATGATATCAATACTCACACCGCGCGCTCTCTTGGTTAAAACATCTGAGTCATATTAAAGTTTATATCGTTGTAACACGTCCGGCGTTCGTAAAACGCAATAAATTATTACCAATTGTCTTTGTAAAATTGAATCTCGATGTTTTCAAAGAGATCTTTGGATTTTAGTTTAGAAATTATTAATGGCAAAAGATATGCCCTTAAGCAGCTGTTGCCAGTTGTTTGAACAGAAGTGTTTCCTTGAAGCGTTCGCAGTTGACTTCACACTGTTTACATTTTTTCGTACAACTAACACGCGCGTGTTCAAAAGTCAGATCTGGAAAAAACTTCGAATCAGTACTCTGAAGCTTTAAGGAGCGTAACTTATAAACATTCTCTATATTACACTGTCAAAGTAATTGCAGGTCATGATAGATATCTTTTATTTTGATATATTTCGTAAAATTTACATTTATTTTTGAAATCGGTCTTATCAGTCATAGGATTGCCTTCTGTCAGTGCATTTTCAGCCAATCACATTTTGCTTAAGCTCGTATTTGCATGTAAGTAACGCAAAATAAATCAGAGGATGCTTAGACAAATAATACCCCTTCCCAGATACAATATTGCTTTTTCTATCATCATGAATGACTTTTTTCGGAGTGAGGATATATCTTTTTTAGCTTCCTCTTCACGGAGCGACTCGGAAATAAATGAATTAACAAAGATAAAAACTATTGCTTTATTCAGTGTTTCATCTACTTGGGCCAGCGCGAATTCATTCTTGAATTTTGGGATCAGTGAAGGTGGTTCGAAGGAAGTTCGTGATGAAAATCGTAATGTTTTATCGAGAAGGTCACTTTTTTTCTTTTTTTTTCGGAAAGAACTGATCAGTTGCAATGGCATATATTGATTCAGGTTTCATTATATTGCATAGCTTCCCTGGTACAAATTCTTATTGAGTTTGCAGCTGATGGAATTGTGGTGCAAATTTTTTTCTTTCCTCCGAAATAAGAGTATTCAGTGACAGCTCAACGCAAGGGTTTTGGGAGAAAAATTTGAAAACATTCGAAATATTAAGTTATCTAAGTATACTTCGCTGCGTACCTACTGGAAGAAAGATAAAGGTTGGCTTAAATATTTATTAAACTAGTTCCCTTCCAAATGGTTTTAAATTCGAAGGGCAAAAGTTGCATTACCTAATTATAAAGAAGAAAAGGTACTCATAAAAATCCGGATCATGAGACTTTTGATAAATCAATTTGCGCACAAAAATAGCCTGCTTTTGGCCAATTTACTTGGGTCTGTAATTTCACTTGTAAAGTTTTTGTTTTGTTATACTTAGAACACATAAAAAACCTCGTGCATGTTAGATGACAATGATGCACTACATGAAACAGTGACAAATTGCGTTTGTGAAGGAGAGCCTTAATCGAACTGGGGAAGTGAATTTCAAATAACTTTAAATGTTAGGAACAGCTATGATAAGCGGGTTTCGTAAAGATTAAAGACAGCTTCCTAAAAGCCATTCAAATTACGGTTATCGTCCCCTACTTTAGCTAATGTGGTTGGTCCTTTTGAGTATTAGTGACCACAATTTAAACTAAAATCATGGACGGGAAAATCATAAATAAATATTTTTTCAATTTCTCCAGGTTGACGTCGGTGAAATGACATTCAAAACTAACAAGAAAAGAAAGAAAGGAAATCGGAAAGCCGCTGCAAATGCAAAGCAAAGCATAGAGGGCGGTCATTAAAAATATACATTTCTGTCGGGACGATCAAAAGTGCTAATGAGAAATGAGGTCATTGTTCTGAAAGGGGAAATGAAATAATGTTCGAAATACTCGTGGAATGATAATGAAGAACTCTGTGCCAGTTAAAAAAAATGTTGATAAGAAATCAATAAAGCCTGAAAAACACATACGTAAAAATAAAACCACTAATGATCTTTGTCTGTGTTTCGTTGATTTAAACTCTACCGAGTTTTTATTTCTCGGGGCACCGATAAATATATAAATAAATGAATGAAAATGGAACTAAACCACGTCAGTGTTGTTTACCATTTTGAGAAAAAAAGAGATTGGGTTGATTTAAAATTGCTCTTTAAAAGGAAGAATCGAATTTATTTTCTTTCTTTTTTTTTTTTCTATCCCTTTTTAAAAGGAGTATTTTAAAATGTTTTGTTTTGATTGCTTGGTCTGTGGAGTCTTACCTACTGATGTCAAAATAATAATTTCATCACCGCCACGGGCAAAAATAAACTACATAAAAAGTATGGATGACAAACAACGAAATTCTCCCTTCGAATGAACAATTTGGCCTTTATTATGCAGCAAGAAGGAACGGTTAAGAGAAAAGTGTTCGTAATGATGGTTGTTTTTGCTGTTATCATTAACGAAGTTTTAGCCTTTGTGTACATTTTCAGCGCGGCCGTTTACATTTAGTATGACTTACAGATCAGGAAGATAGGCAAATGAAACGAAGCTACAGAAACATTTTTCGTAAACAAGAAAAGTTATTTACTCTTATTTAGTTTTCACTTACCTTAAATAAGCAATGCACGCAGGTTAAATTGTAGAGCTTCGACCTCGATTCAATCGATCGATCGACCGACGGTTTGTGGAAGGACTGAGATACTGCGTGTGTTTAAAAGCCACTATTAGCTGAGAAGATGGCAATGGATATTAGTGATATTTGTCATATAGTCGATTACGACTGATGGGATATGCCGCCATTACACTTTTAGAAACGTTTGAACGGCTCATGTGATAACTGAACTCGCAAGCCATTCAGTGCCTTTAGATAAATGGTCTTGGATCTGTAAAACCTACTGATCTAATTTGCAACGAGATCAATGTGTGACATTAGCTTCTTTAAAAGGCGGTCGTCCACCCGCTTACCCCGATTATTTTTCTTTTTATACCTAATGACAAATCTTGCCCCGGAGATTTGTGTCAAACAGAGATCTGACAGCTGCTATTTAAGCGAGCAAACACTGTGCAAATTTAACATTTGAATAAACCAGGACAAACCTTTCCTGCTCAAACGTGCAATATCAAATTTTTCCAAAATGAATGTTTGTAAAACGAGACCCAAATGATTCTTCGTTTCTCAAAATTTTAAAAATCGGAATTTGTTCGTCAGATGTTAATTCATGGACTGCACTCTGTTTCATGAACCTCTTTGTGACTGGCTGCACGCATTTACTTAATTAGTTTAAAATTTGCTTTTTACAAAAGCACAGCTGCCATCTTCAAATCGTAAGTGCACTAGAGTTAAATTTTGGTCGAAACGTCAAGCAAATTTTTTTTGTTTTGATGAGTCGCGATAACATAAGACTTATGATGTGAAAAACATTCTTCCTATCATATTCAGATACACTGTATGTAGTTATTCTCGGTATGGTCAATAGCCCATTTATAGCAAATGGATCCTGACCATGGTAAGGTCGATTACATTGTATCTTGATTCCGAACAGCCATAGATGTTATGCAGATTAACGCGCTTTAGTCGAATTGCTTGTTACATTGTGACGATAGCGAGCGAAAGTGTTTTGTACTTTTGAATCATATTTGTCTTTGATCATTAACTCTAAACCGCGAGATAAAATACCGTGTAGTGCTTTCTTCTCGCCCTGTCAAACACGACAAAGTGGTTAAGTGTTGCTATTGAAAATCGCATAAGCTCACGAAAATGACTTGAAGGTGATTAGCAAACACTGCTACTCAGGCACGGGTGTTAAATCTCAAATCTACTGAGAACTCTCTAATCTGAAAGGGGCTCTGACAGGTCCTCATTCCCTCTATGACATCGTAATCCAGAGGCTCTTAAAGGTGCCAAACCCCTCGTTTGTGGTATAGGGTTTTAAGTCCCCAAGTCACAAAGCGGTCCTTGTGTTATCTTTGAGTTCCAAATCGAGAGGTGGAGAGATACAAATATCTAGGTTTTTAGTTATTTTGACATTCAATTTGCAAGTGTAAGTGACAATACAAAACCCAAACTAATTCACAACAGCCAAATGATGATCATCTCTTTTTATTACAGCTCTCTAGCAACAATACTGAAGCATACATATCACTCTTTTTTGATCATTTCAACTCTCCACTCATGATCACGTCATTTGTGTCCTGCTGGAAGAAATGTAAGTTACATTTTATGAGGTTGTTTCCGATAACAATAAAGTTCTGTCAAGTTAGAAATCCTAAGACTGCTTCAAAGACAGAGAGGAAAGTGTAGCTTTCTCAATAGCATCAGGTTGCTCAACCTCGTTCCCAGGGTCTCTCATTCTCCCGCCACCTGAAGCGAGAGAGGGACAGGAAGATGAGAGACCCTGGGAACGAGGTTGCAGGTTTCTGTGAACGCTTGTTTTTTGAGTGATAGACACACAAACAGAAAGAGACGACAGAGAAATAACTACTTTTCACTAAAGCAGCTTAATTTGGGTGTAGAAGGTGTTTCGGGTTGCTTTGGTTTTGCTTCAGGCTTGCTCGCGCCACTTTCTCGCTGAACCAATCAGGTAGATCCAAAACTAAATCTGTTTGCGACTTGGTCACGCGCGTTTTTCCGCCCTTAAGACATTTGGCTTGTTTGTTCTCATATAATAGTTTTCTTGTTTTTATCGGTCCTTATGATTACTCTGATTCTTTGGGAATTCGTTAGTCAATTAAAAAGGACTCTGACCGCTCGGTTCAGTCGCATCGAGGTAAACTCAAGCTGAAGCCTTGCCGTTTTTAATAAACGACTCGTTTTCATCTTCTCGTTAACAATCTTTTAAATTAGATTTTCAACTCAGAATATTGCTTTTCTAGTGTTTGGATTGGTTTACTCAACTCCGGTTATCAGCTCATATACTTAGTCATCTTATTTGGAAATGCGGAGCTGAAAAAGGCTCCAAATATCCAATTGTTCAGGATTTAATGAAAGTTAGTAAACAATTATTTTACCAGCGCCAGGTCATGTTATGAAAGATTCAAAATTTCCGTGGATTCAGTTGTTACAGCGCGGAAAAAAAATTCAAAAGCAGCAAAAGCAGCAAAGAAAGTGACAAAGTCGGCAGAACTCAGTCGTTCTCCTTATAACCCCCCAAAAAGTAGATAAATAGTAGAGGACCAAGAAACTAAGCAAGAGAAATGGTTTCAGAGAAAAAGAGTTAAACTTAGGCATACCTTTTCACCTAACAGCTTCCACAAAAGGCGGGGCACATTTTCAGGAAGGCATTAAAGTTGCTGGGCGTGGCAAATAACTTAACATTTGTGCAGTACGAAGGATTCCACCGTGCGCAATATACGGGATTTTCATCCGTGCAATCTGCTGGTTCGCGTAGAATGCTTGCAATCTTCACTATGATGAAACAAAAAGTAAAGTTTCAATAGCCTATAGGGCGATAATTGCCAATCATAAAGGTACATACTCGTTTTTTTTCCTTTTTTTTTTCTTTTTTTGTGAATTAAATTACCCAAAATCGTGTGATGTTGATGAAACTTTAAGTGATATGAATTTGAAAATTCCCAGCCTACCTAAAACACTATTACGTCAAGATAACAGTTGCTGTAATTTTTTTTCCAAACCAGGAACAGTGTTGCCCTATGGAGGGTAAGCCACATATGTCGTCGAGATGAGTGAGTGAGTGAGATAGTGTAACAAAAGAGTTCCGATCTTGACCCCAATTTGACACTATGTTGCCCAGTGCTACTTATTGCTTTTTTTTTTCCGAGTATCTTGGAGGTTGGACATTCGTACTCGATACACAGTTAAGTTCTCTCCTTCTGTGATTTCTAGATTATAGCCACTAGCACATTACGTTTTCGGTACTTGCCCTGACACTTTGGAAGATAACAGAAAGCGAAAACATCTCACAATCATTTCAGGATTGTGTGCGATATGAAACCAAAGTTTTTCCCAGAGAAACATCTGAATAGGTGTGATCGGTGTATCATAAAACTTGAAAGAGAAAGCATTTTACCGTTTAAATCGGCAAATTATGTGGATCCGAAAAAAAAGGGTAACTTCTCAAAGTAATTTCACGATGGCACTCCACTGACGCCGATAATTGAAATCGTAACTTTTCCTTGCAGAAATATCTTAATAGACGTGATCTATACATCAGGCAAACTTTGCAGAGATTTTTTTCTTTGAAAAGAGAGCATTTTACTGTTCGAGTCAGCGTTTTCTGCCGAAAAGGACAGCTAAGGGTCCAAGCGCACTAGGCAAATTTTTGTTTATCTTGCGAAAAAATCTGTCATCAGTTCGGGGAAACAAGTGCGCATGCTGATTTTTTATCCTATCAAATTTTGTCAAGCTTTACCGATCAGTACTAAGGATACTCAAAATACAACTATTATGGCTCCCAAGTTTAAGTTTTAGCCGAGTTCCTGGGTTCAAGTACTGCTCAATATGTATATCCATAATATCCAAATTATTTCGTTACCTCCACCGAAGCAGCCCCAAACAGTTTCTATCAGCCTATATCCATAATATTTTGTTGTTTTTCGGTGCACTCACGATTGAAAAATTGAAAATTCTCCGGAGACAAATTTTGTCGAGATATTTTGGCGGTACAAGACAAATTCTGCCAGCTATGAGTGTCCGGACTTTAATTTGCGAAGCCAGTAGTGGTAGTAGCGAAGCCAGTAACTCAATAGTGTACGCTGTGGTGTTTACCATTTGTTAATTATTGGTTGAGACATTAGACAATATGAGAGCAACACGCACACACTCACACAAAAAATAGATCGTGAAAGACCAAAAATATGTTCTTAGAACAATTTGTTCTGTTCAGTTACCTTTCTTCTTGATTGAGGCAGAGTTGGCCTCTAGCAATAAACAGGCGAACAGCGAATAAAGGAGGAACATCTTCATGGTAAAACGTTAGCGACTTTTTTTTACACTTGTGATACGACGAAGTTCACTTCTCTTCTGTCTTTGTGAAAAGAAGTCCTAATTTTATACCTTCTAATTCATAAGAGATGGCAGTTAGCATCATATTTCCCTAAAAAATGTAATTATTTCTTTATCAAATTATATATTTGATAGTGATCTACTCATAATATCCTTATCTTTCCTTTAAACTTTTAACCAAGCAAACCATTAGGGACTCCCCATTGTCAGTTCTTTGATGCATAGTGTGCCGAAAGTCGCAGAGTAGTTAAACTATTTTGAATGTACTTAGTAAAGCTGACTCAAACGAAAAATTTGCGTCCTACCTTTTTTTTCCTTACAAGTCCATCATCTCGTGAAAAAAAAAGATTAGTGCTGAGCAGCTTCTATTTCGTACTCAAGAAAATTCATAGTCAAGGATTCCAAACATGCACTGAAGGAAAATATTAATAAATGTATTTAATGTGTCCGCTGGGATGTCCGTTTATTGTAAAACTGTGACCACAGACTTGAGGATGCTGCCCTGTGTCTGCGGCAATGGCCAGCATTTCCCAGGCCTCGAACACAGTTATTTCAATAAACGGGGCTCCCAGCCAGTAAATAACGTACATTTGTTTCTTGTGGGAATAACTAAGGCTAGATTATTTTGTATAAAAATCCTTCTATTTCAATTCAAATGACAATGAGAAATTCCATTTAAGACATAATCTTAATGATTCTCATGAAAGTTAGGTCGGTATGCCTTTTATGTTTCGTCGTCAGGAATTATTCTAATGAAAAATGTCACTTTATTTTTGGCGTTTGGAAAGGAAGTCACGCGACCAATGCTGACCCAGTTCTAAACCATAACATGTGATCTTAATAAGATTGATAATCATGCCTTTTTCTCTCCAGCCACAAACAACATCTAAAGGACAAGTAAAAAGATTCTCTTACAAAGGGTTAGCGCTCGAAATGTGAGCTTTAGAAACTAATTGGTGGCCAATTTACTTTGTCGACTCCGTTATTAAAACCAAATGTCTTTTAACTTTGAATATTAGACATCTACTTGAGTAGAAGATAGGAGCTAGAAAAAAAAAAAAACGTTATACAAAAGGCCAGAGACGTGAACAAGTTTAATAGCAGCACGTTTTTCCACCGCCGCATGGTCTGGGCCCTTAAAGAAATGATTTGACACGATGTCACCGAAGTGAAGGAGGTGCTCAACTTTCCGCCATTTTGTCTCCAGCTTAGCATGAAGCGCGGATTCATGCTGACGTCATTGTTTACATTTTTGCTCATTTGCATACGGCTTTGCGTAAAGAAGGAAGCATGTTAGATACAAATTGACTTCAGGCAGCTAAAGAGCTAGAAAACCTTAGTACATGGTGAAATTTTTAGTTCTTTGGGTGTGATATTCAAGGAGAAATAGTCCATCAAAAACTGCAAGATTTCTGGGTGGCAAAAGCGCTAATGAGCTCATACATTCTATGTAAAATTTTGAGTTTTTAATCCCGTGTAGCACAAAAAGTATTCAATGCATCAGGCTCGTATTCATTGGCCGAGTTAATCGTACTTTTACCTTTCGATATTCAGAACTGATTTATTTTTAGCTCCATCAGAAACTGAATTGCCCATGCTAATGAGGCAAATATTGTAAACAGGGATTCCCCTTTATCCCTTTTTTATTAATCTGTTATGGAAATTTCCAAAAGGTCTTGATCGGAGCAGATATGTCCCGAATTTAAAAAAATAAATGACATTTTAAAAAACGTGTTTTGATACGTACAGAGTACATAGTTGAATTGAAAGAGTATAACGAAATGCTCATGGGACGAAACAACAATAGAAACTAAACAATAAGGACTTTAAGCAAACCACGACAGCTACGGCAACGAGAACATGGAAAAACGATAGATCTAATTGGTAGAACAATAGCCCAGCAGGTGCGTTTTCAAACTTTGTACATTTCTTAGCCGTCCTTTGCAAAACAACAACGTGAAATCGCCAAAATTTGCGTCGTCTGTGAAGCTAAACCGCGGTGGCAAGTTATTTTAATTTACATTTGGAACTCAACGCTACTTTTATGCGTTATGTTGAGTTTGAGGTCTGGCGCCCTATGAGACGGTAAACACATCCAGCCATTTTCGTAATTCTAACTAAAAGTAGAAACTCATTTTTTAATCGACGTCTTCCGTGGCGTTGCCGTCCTGACTGCTTAAAGTCCCTAATGTATGCAATGACAAGGGAAGTTTTAAATTAACATGGTTAAGTTGAATAAATGGTTGTTCCCATTGAATGCGAATAGCTTCTTTGATTTTAAGTTGGAGAGTTTTGGAAGCGTGATCTAAGATGCTAAAACACTCATCAGAAACATAGAGTGCCACATTGTTGAGAATTTTGTAAAATTGAGAGGTCCTATCACGTACACTGTGGATAAATGTCGAGAGGTGTCGCCGACATACGGCAATTTTATGATAAAACATATCTGGTCCTCTTGGATATGAATAGACAAAGTGACACAGATCTGCTCGAGATTAGTCACGGTTTGCACGATAGTTTTTTCTTGTACGCCAAAATTACGGCCATTATGATGTCTCCCGATCTCTATAATCACCTGATTCAAAGGTTTTTGCATCTAAAGTTTCGTTTGCAATCCATACGTCCTGAAAATGGGGATAGAGGGGGAGGATAAAATTGAAATGACACCTATTTTGGACCAAAAAAACCCCATATTTCATACACATTTCTGGCCTCTAAGATATAGGCTCAACTGAGTGAAAAGACCGTTTCAGCCAACACTGTTTTTCTTAAGAAGAACCATACTGAACTATATCCTCTCTTCGATAGAGATAGACTTGGGTACCAACAGCGAAAAAGTGAATAATAAACAAACAAACATTTCCTTGATGATGCAGTGTTAGTAGTTTTCTTTCACACTTGTGACCACTCTTCTTTCTTTCTGAATAAGTTCCCTTATTTTACACCTTTCGATCTCTTTCAAATATCTCAATTATACCTCGTGTAGAATCATCAAGGACTCAAGGCATGTCCTAGGTAAGAATGGGCTTGATTTTTCCCACATTAAATGTTCACAAACGTACTTTTATTCATATTTGCAGCTGAAGGACAAAAGCGATTTCGTTCACAGAGTTTTTAAATACGTTCTCCGAGTGCACTTTTAAACTTTGATCTCTTGTTCATCTACTGCGAAAGTACAGCTCAAGTTCATTTTGTGATTGACAGCAGGTCAGCCCATCAAATTTATTACAGCATTTCAGAACGAGCGTTTGCGATTGTATAATATATGGGTGCGCTGGACAACTCGATCCGGAGTCGAGCGCACTAACCATGAGACCACCGCGCCTCCAAATCCGCAACAGGAGCTGATTGTTAAGAAATTCCTTATGTAAAGTGGTTTGTAACAGTATTCGTCCCTGTACATCAGCGGTTTCGTATTCCGGCACAAGGCGAGAATGGCCGGCAAATAGATTATCCAGGTCTGGAAAAGATTTACGCTAGGCAGATTATTGATGCTCGCGCGTTATCGTGAATATTTAATAATTATTCGCCTCAGGTTCGGTGAATATCGTCGAATAATCCCTCGACTTCATCTCGGGGATTATTCACCGAACCTGACGCGAAAAATTGTTTTAGTATAATTTCAGAGCTGAACAACAGAGAAATTTTTAAAATTATAGCATTTTAGTAGCATTTATTAACATTTTATTTTAACATTTCATATAAACCGCGTGGAGCAGTTTATATAGCGTCATATAAGGAACCGCTCGACCAATCAGATTGCTGGAAACTCTTTGCTCAGCTCTGAAATTATACTAAATACGAATATACGGTTGTGTGTATGTGTGTCTGTGCGTGAGTGTGTGTGTGTTTATGTGTGTATGTGTGTGTGTGTATGTGTGTGTGGGTGTGCGTGTGTATGTGTGTGTGTGTAGGTGCGTGTGCGTGCGCGTTTACGCGCGTGTGTGTATGAGGGGGGGGGGGAGGGGGGATACGAACACCACTTGCTACATCTGTGATCCATACTAGAGGAGTCTACTCTAAGTTTACAAGTGAAGCATGGAAACGTCTACACAAGATTCACCCCTGTTATCACCCTCAGATGTGTCGTTATGGTCTTCCCAAAACCATAATCCCAATTCCAAATCCGTTGAGACAATCGTGGGTGTTGTAAAATTGGGGAAGACCAACTCCGGTGAATTGACTGTGTGGTCTGCCATTGTGTACCAATCAGAACCCGTGTAGTTTTCTGGTTGCAAGATTTGATTCTGGTCGTTAGTGATAAGAATTCCAAGTCTACGGTTCCTGCCGCGTCCCCATTTCGCTCCAGGAGAATTTCTCGAGTTATACAAAAGGCCAGAGACGTGAACAAGTTTAATAGCAGCAACGTATCCTACAAACTGAGGTAAAGCACGCTCAAAGGCATCTCTCCTAGCACCATTGCAGACTGGTCCTCTGATGTTAAGTTTGCTCCAACCTGTACCGCCTGAATAAAGAAGAGATCAGAACTCCGTTAAGATCAGTTGGTGATATGCAATACGGCTTTTACATCATACGTAAAGGCTTGGTAAGTCCGGCCAAACCTTTACGGTCATCGGCTCTTGTAACTTTGGCTTATGAATACAGGCGTTTAGTTATACTTTTAAAACTCCCTGAAGAAGCCTACCACAGTTAGAGGAAACGCGTCGGAAAATAAAAGAAATTTTACAACTACTGTTCACAGAAGTACTGCTCACTAGTCTATATTTAAAAAATTGGGTTTTTTTTTGAAGGAATTTGTCATATAAAAGATAGCGAAAATTTTTACTTACCGATTTCACAGAATTGTCCTTGAAGGCCAGGGGCACATTTACAGGTAAAATTTTTGCTTGTGCCGTGTTGACGACATGATCCCCCACGCAAACAAGGCTGGCTGAGGCATGGCGTTGCCTGCAAATGAATGTTAAAAGGCGTTTAAAACGAAGCCAAACAAAACAAAAAAAAAATACAGCTTACATACGAAGAGGTGACATTATTGCTAAAAGAGTAAGAACAATACAAAGAGGTAAATTTTGGAAAAAAAGTAACTGATTAAAAAATTAGGATTTACTATAGTCACAGAAAGATTTACCGCGAATACGGTTGCCGAGATATTATGATTAATGCTTTGAAAAATATTTTCTTTTGATTCTATTAAAATTGATAGGGTCAAAATAAAGCAATCATGAAATATGACAGGTTTAATTTGCTAGCAGAGAAATGAAGGAGAGAAAATGCATAATTTTGTTTTATCTAAAAGAGGGAAAGAAAGGGGAAAGAAGACAAAGTTTTGGTTGTCGATCAAAATGTCAGTGTTTATCCCCCAATATACAAGAACTCTGCGTGAAAAATGAACCACCTCGTTTACTTTGCTTTTAATTCCAGTTTGATTCTATATTATAACATTATAGGTTTCTGTTATATACCCTCAGCAATCTTGTTCGCTGTTATATCTTTCTAAAATGGCTTAAATTAAACCTTCAACCTGACAACTAGAAGATCAAACTTGCATTAAACAATCCCTTAAAGGAAATAAATAAATAAATAAGAATATTTACCACAGTCGGGAAGTGACTGAAATCGTTGCTGGGTCCAAATTTCTCAGACTTTCTTTCCTTGATAGTGGACAACAGCTGGCATTGTCGACTGTTGTGAGAGGCAGAATGTATAGCCACATAAATAGAAAAGCAGAGAGGAGCGAGCAGGCAAAGATTCTGGCAATCTTCGGCTGTCTCAGTGGAGTGTGATTCCATGGAAGCCTGAACATTTAAAAGGCTATGCAAATACGCAATAAAATTTGAAAAGACGATTTCTTCACCAGTGGAAGATGTGTACACTTCAACATTTGAATCATGGTCATACAGCACTGAAGAAAAACTAGAAGCGACCCAAAGGAGACCTACGAACTTCAAAGAAATTAGAGTCATTTTGATCGTAAGTTTGAAAGCTCTACTTGAAAAGAACTCTATATTGGTAGCCGCTGGTGATTTTATAATTTGTCAAATTATGCACATCATTTGTAATACGTGTTAAAAATAATAGATTTCCCAGTTTTTAACGAGTGTCTTGGGACCTTTCTTATGATATCTTCAAAGAAACTTTCTTAGAAATGTTTTTATCTGTGAAAATAAGCTGGACGCAGTTTCCCCTGATTATAGTAATTCCTCGCCCCCCTGTTTCCTTACGATTTTATATACCAGAAACCTGAAGTTATCAAGGTACAAAAGGAATAAACAGCAGCAATTAAAAAGTGGTAAATAATTCCTAGCATCCATTAAAACAGCAGGAAAATGATGATTGATCAAAGATATTTTGTTAGATTTTGAATTGCGGTGCAACCCTACTGATGAAGTATTTCATTCTTTTTTTCAAGGGTGACAACTGTGTAATTATATAAATGAACAAAGGCTGATAGTTTCTAAAGAAACTGTTTGGGGCTGCGTCGGTGGGGTTAACGAAATAATTTGAATATATCAACATTTACCATTTCAACTTTGTTGATATATTCAAATTATTATGTGTAATTATATGTTGTTCAGTCGCAAAATAAGTATTGCAGAGTTACATCGTTAAATTCTAGTGTAAACTAAGTGATAAAGTTTTCTGCATTGGTTAAGGGTAAAAACACGAGTAGAAGCTTTAAATAAATTATGCTTTTGACAGTAAAATTTGGAGGCCAAGTTTCTGTTAATAAATCATAACGAATTTTGCCCCGGATTCATATGATTATCTGCAGGATTTGTGAATCCTTTACTTATTTCTTTTTGTACCAAAGTAAATGCCAGATTTGCATTAAGCAGGCAAAGTTACAAAAGAAGAGTGTGTTAGTTGATTTTTCACTAAGGAGTAACTTTAGCTATTATCTATTCTTGTTATCTCTTCTCCCTTAAAAAAACTTTCTACACTAAGGGCTAAAAGTAGTGATTTCATATGAGTAATTTACCTCAAGGACATGATCGAAAGAGTTCAGAAAAGAGCTCTGCGTATATTATTTCCGGCGCTGAGCTACAAAGACGGCATTGTGGCTGCAAACTCCACTCGCCTAAATGTGAGAAGAAACGAACTCTGCAAGAAAGTTTGGGGCGGTATCTGTGTGCCTGGGTCACGGCTGTACCACCTTATTCCACCAAAGCGCGCCGATTGCCACGTTTATGAGTTGCGCAACAAAAACCATGTATCACTCTTTAAATGCCGGACCGAAAGATTTAAAAAATCTTTCTTTCCAACAATGGCGTCTAACGCCCAGTTCTTGTAGTCAAGCAAACCTAAGCGTTTTTCATTGGTATGTAACTGCCGATTCTTGTAATTCCCAGTCCCTTTAGACTCTTAATTTTAAAGTCAAATGTAAGATTTTCGTATTTTTTAAATTTTTAAAGTATACTTGTAAATTCACATGTATTTCACCACTTGGGTGCCATTTTTGAATACTTTAATACACCTTCTATCAATCAATCAATCAGTATAGATCATAGTCAAAACTATGGATAGGGATGATGGTGCGCTCTGATGATGATAGTCAGAACAATGGATAGGGATGATTGTGCGCTCTGATGATCATAGTGAAAACAATGGATAGAGATGATGGTGCGCTCTGATGATGATAGTGAAAACAATGGATAGGGATGATTGTGCGCTCTGATGATGATAGTCAGAACAATGGATAGGGATGATGGTGCGCTCTGATGGTGATAGTGAAAACAATGGATAGGGATGATGGTGCGCTCTGATGATGATAGTGAAAACAATGGATAGGGATGATTGTGCGCTCTGATGATGATAGTGAAAACAATGGATAGGGATGATGGTGCGCTCTGATGATGATAGTCAGAACAATGGATAGGGATGATTGTGCGCTCTGATGATCATAGTCAGAACAATGGATAGGGATGATGGTGCGCTCTGATGATGATAGTGAAAACAATGGATAGGGATGATGGTGCGCTCTGATGATGATAGTCAAAACAATGGATAGGGATGATGGTGCGCTCTGATGATGATAGTGAAAACAATGGATAGGGATGATGGTGCGCTCTGATGATGATAGTCAAAACAATGGATAGGGATGATGGTGCGCTCTGATGATGATAGTTAAAACAATGGATAGGGATGATGGTACGCTCTGATGATGATAGTCAGAACAATGGATAGGGATGATTGTGCGCTCTGATGATCATAGTCAAAACAATGGATAGGGATGATGGTGCGCTCTGATGATGATAGTCAGAACAATGGATAGGGATGATTGTGCGCTCTGATGATGATAGTGAAAACAATGGATAGGGATGATAGTGCACTCTGATGATGATAGTGAAAACAATGGATAGGGATGATGGTGCGCTCTGATGATGATAGTCAAAACAATGGATAGGGATGATGGTGCGCTCTGATGATCATAGTCAAAACAATGGATAGGGATGATGGTGCGCTCTGATGATGATAGTCAGAACAATGGATAGGGATGATTGTGCGCTCTGATGATGATAGTCAGAACAATGGATAGGGATGATGGTGCGCTCTGATGATGATAGTGAAAACAATGGATAGGGATGATGGTGCGCTCTGATGATGATAGTCAGAACAATGGATAGGGATGATTGTGCGCTCTGATGATCATAGTGAAAACAATGGATAGGGATGATTGTGCGCTCTGATGATGATAGTCAGAACAATGGATAGGGATGATGGTGCGCTCTGATGGTGATAGTCAAAACAATGGATAGGGATGATTGTGCGCTCTGATGATGATAGTGAAAACAATGGATAGGGGCGCTCTGATGATGATAGTGAAAACAATGGATAGGGATGATGGTGCGCTCTGATGATGATAGTGAAGACAATGGATAGGGATGATGGTGCGCTCTGATGATGATAGTGAAAACAATGGATAGGGATGATGGTGCGCTCTGATGATGATAGTCAGAACAATGGATAGGGATGATTGTGCGCTCTGATGATCATAGAGAAAACAATGGATAGGGATGATTGTGCGCTCTGATGATGATAGTGAAAACAATGGATAGGGATGATGGTGCGCTCTGATGATGATAGTCAGAACAATGGATAGGGATGATGGTGCGCTCTGATGATGATAGTCAAAACAATGGATAGGGATGTTTGTGCGCTCTGATGATGATAGTCAGAACAATGGATAGGGATGATGGTGCGCTCTGATGATCATAGTTAAAACAATGGATAGGGATGATGGTGCGCTCTGATGATGATAGTCAGAACAATGGATAGGGATGATGGTGCGCTCTGATGATGATAGTTAAAACAATGGATAGGGATGATGGTGCGCTCTGATGATGATAGTCAAAACAATGGATAGGGATGATGGTGCGCTCTGATGATGATAGTCAGAACAATGGATAGGGATGATGGTGCGCTCTGATGATGATAGTGAAAACAATGGATAGGGATGATGGTGCGCTCTGATGATGATAGTGAAAACAATGGATAGGGATGATGGTGCGCTCTGATGATGATAGTCAGAACAATGGATAGGGATGATGGTGCGCTCTGATGATGATAGTGAAAACAATGGATAGGGATGATGGTGCGCTCTGATGATGATAGTCAAAACAATGGATAGGGATGATGGTGCGCTCTGATGATGATAGTCAGAACAATGGATAGGGATGATGGTGCGCTCTGATGATGATAGTCAAAACAATGGATAGGGATGATGGTGCGCTCTGATGATGATAGTGAAAACAATGGATAGGGATGATGGTGCGCTCTGATGATGATAGTCAAAACAATGGATAGGGATGATGGTGCGCTCTGATGATGATAGTCAGAACAATGGATAGGGATGATGGTGCGCTCTGATGATGATAGTGAAAACAATGGATAGGGATGATGGTGCGCTCTGATGATGATAGTCAAAACAATGGATAGGGATGATGGTGCGCTCTGATGATGATAGTCAAAACAATGGATAGGGATGATGGTGCGCTCTGATGATCATAGTCAAAACAATGGATAGGGATGATGGTGCGCTCTGATGATGATAGTCAAAACAATGGATAGGGATGATGGTGCGCTCTGATGATCATAGTCAAAACAATGGATAGGGATGATGGTGCGCTCTGATGATGATAGTCAAAGCAATGGATAGGGATGATGGTGCGCTCTGATGATGATAGTCAAAACAATGGATAGGGATGATGGTGCGCTCTGATGATGATAGTGAAAACAATGGATAGGGATGATGGTGCGCTCTGATGATGATAGTCAAAACAATGGATAGGGATGATGGTGCGCTCTGATGATGATAGTCAAAACAATGGATAGGGATGATGGTGCGCTCTGATGATCATAGTCAAAACAATGGATAGGGATGATGGTGCGCTCTGATGATGATAGTCAGAACAATGGATAGGGATGATGGTGCGCTCTGATGATGATAGTCAAAACAATGGATAGGGATGATGGTGCGCTCTGATGATGATAGTCAGAACAATGGATAGGGATGATTGTGCGCTCTGATGATGATAGTGAAAACAATGGATAGGGATGATTGTGCGCTCTGATGATGATAGTCAGAACAATGGATAGGGATGATGGTGCGCTCTGATGGTGATAGTCAAAACAATGGATAGGGATGATTGTGCGCTCTGATGATGATAGTGAAAACAATGGATAGGGGCGCTCTGATGATAATAGTGAAAACAATGGGTAGGGATGATGGTGCGCTCTGATGATGATAGTGAAAACAATGGATAGGGATGATGGTGCGCTCTGATGATGATAGTGAAAACAATGGATAGGGATGATGGTGCGCTCTGATGATGATAGTCAGAACAATGGATAGGGATGATTGTGCGCTCTGATGATGATAGTGAAAACAATGGATAGGGATGATTGTGCGCTCTGATGATGATAGTCAGAACAATGGATAGGGATGATGGTGCGCTCTGATGGTGATAGTCAAAACAATGGATAGGGATGATTGTGCGCTCTGATGATGATAGTGAAAACAATGGATAGGGGCGCTCTGATGATGATAGTGAAAACAATGGGTAGGGATGATGGTGCGCTCTGATGATGATAGTGAAAACAATGGCTAGGGATGATGGTGCGCTCTGATGATGATAGTCAGAACAATGGATAGGGATGATTGTGCGCTCTGATGATCATAGAGAAAACAATGGATAGGGATGATTGTGCGCTCTGATGATGATAGTGAAAACAATGGATAGGGATGATGGTGCGCTCTGATGATGATAGTCAGAACAATGGATAGGGATGATGGTGCGCTCTGATGATGATAGTCAAAACAATGGATAGGGATGATTGTGCGCTCTGATTATGATAGTCAGAACAATGGATAGGGATGATGGTGCGCTCTGATGATGATAGTGAAAACAATGGATAGGGATGATTGTGCGCTCTGATGATGATAGTCAGAACAATGGATAGGGATGATGGTGCGCTCTGATGATGATAGTGAAAACAATGGATAGGGATGATGGTGCGCTCTGATGATGATAGTCAGAACAATGGATAGGGATGATGGTGCGCTCTGATGATGATAGTGAAAACAATGGATAGGGATGATGGTGCGCTCTGATGATGATAGTCAGAACAATGGATAGGGATGATTGTGCGCTCTGATGATCATAGAGAAAACAATGGATAGGGATGATGGTGCGCTCTGATGATGATAGTGAAAACAATGGATAGGGATGATGGTGCGCTCTGATGATGATAGTCAGAACAATGGATAGGGATGATGGTGCGCTCTGATGGTGATAGTGAAAACAATGGATAGGGATGATGGTGCGCTCTGATGATGATAGTGAAAACAATGGATAGGGGCGCTCTGATGATGATAGTCAGAACAATGGATAGGGATGATGGTGCGCTCTGATGATGATAGTTAAAACAATGGATAGGGATGATTGTGCGCTCTGATGATGATAGTGAAAACAATGGATAGGGATGATTGTGCGCTCTGATGATGATAGTCAGAACAATGGATAGGGATGATGGTGCGCTCTGATGATGATAGTGAAAACAATGGATAGGGATGATGATGCGCTCTGATCGGTTACTCCAACTCTGCATATTCTTTGGTCTTAACTTTCGAGCAACTCGCGCGGAATTTGTGCACCAAAAAATTGTAATCGTCACAAGAATAAATGAATCAAAATCCTCTCCTTGTGTTGTTTTATCTCACTGTTTTATAAAAGTTATACTGAAACAACTATTCACCTCAGCATTGGTAGCTAACGGTGGATATTAACCTCGCCGCTTCGTGGCTTGGCTAGTATCCACCACTAGCTAGCTGCTTCCACTTCAGTGAATAGTTGCTAATTAACCGCTTTTTAGGTTTCTGGCTTGATACAACTGACTGATCAACCGGAAATTATTGTTTTCAAGTAAAATGTTTTACACAGTACTTGATTTGCTCTTTGCTAGTAATTCTAGAACTTCATTGTTAACAACCACTTCTTCTATCGTAGAACGTCGAGGCCTTTTCTGATTACTACTGTTTTTTCGTGAGCTGCGAATGTTAAAATAACTGGAGAATGAGTTGGAAAAGTTGCGTTTCTTTCGGCGGCAAATCTTTAGAAATACGCTTCTAAACTCACGACTTCTCCAGCAATAAATTATGGGATTCACAAAGGACGATGCAAAAGTCAGAACCTTTACCAGTGCATTAACAAGACTCTGTTTGGCTTTGAATGTTTCAGGAAAGCATTCCGGACAAGTTTTCTGAAGGAAGTAATAAAAACAAGATGGAAACCAGCACACCACAAAGACGCCAATGACGATCATTATGGTAATGTTTGCTCGGCGTTCCTTGTGATTCTTGGCGGCATTTTTATTATTGTGTGATAGCTGCCTACTACTCTGTGACATTTTCTTGACGTGGGATTGTGCTGTTAGATACATGAAACTGTAGCAAATTACAATGACAAGAAATGGAGTCATTACATTGGTTATAATGACCATGATGCTCCACCAGTGAGTCGGACTGTAGGTGCATTCCTTATAGGGATTATCTTGTTCCCATGGGAAAAAAGGAAGGGATGAAACCAGTAGGGCGTCCACCCAGGCAAAGACCAGTGCCAGGACTACTCGACGACGTGAGACAATAGTTATATGGTTCAGCGGATTTCTTACTGCGATCAGGCGCTCTACGCTGATGACTGATAAACTTAGAATGGAAGCATAACCCGTCAGGAAATATGACGAACGAAAAATATCGCATACAATTGTCTGCGTTGGTTCATCCCATGTAAACTTTTTCAAGATATAACTTGGCATGGCAACCAGGCCTGCTAAAGAGTCCGCGATTGCCAGGCTGAAAATTGACAAGTAGGTCACGTGACGCAAGGCAGGATGATTGTAGATGGCGAAGCATACCACGCAGTTCCCGAGGACAGTGCCAAATGAAAGAAACGCCAAAGTTATGACAAGCGGAGTTCTTGGGACCTCAGTATAAACATTATCTGTTGTGAGGACTATGGGCGGGATGTCAGTGCTGCGGTTTGACATCTGCATGCTGCTGAAGATCTGAAAAGAGAGGTTTAAAAAAAGGTTTCATAAGCTCATTAAAACCGTCCAACTTACAACAATGCACTCGATTGCTGATATTTTAAAACCATCAATTCAGTAAATTGGATTATAGAGAAACAGAAACTCCTCAAGGTGTAAGAATAAGTATAGATTACTTTCAACGTTTGTACCAACTTTGATGACAAATCCCTTTAGGTTACAATGAAATATATGAAGTTCATATATTTTGAACTGCGGTATTAGATACGTATGATGCACGATCCTCGCAGTAGATAGCGCTATTTAAGCAATAGCGAAAATCAGACCTGAAAAAAATCAGGCCTGTACGGGATTCGAACCACTGACCTCTGCGATACTAGTGTAGAGCGCTGCACTAGTATCGCAGGGGTCAGTGGTTCGAATCCCGTACAGGCCTGATTTTTTTCAGGTCTGATTTTCCCTATTGCTTAAATAGCGCTATCTACTGCGAGGATCGTGCGTCATACAAATCCCTTTAGTTTTGAATTTTAAACTGTCCAAGGAAAGAGCTAAGAGTATATGTCTGTGTAGGTATCACTGAGTACTAGCGATATCATAATTTTAATTTCAGAGCATCTCAAAGCGTGCAACTTGCTTCTGGTTCAAAAGTTTCAGAGGTGCTTCGCAGTGTTTCAAATTAGAATTTAGGTAGCTTCAGGCGATAAAAAATATGCGAGTAACAAAAATCTTAAAAATGCAGTTCATGAATGGAAAGATAGATTCGTCTCATGAAAATAAAAATTAAATAATCCATTCATCGATGGTGACTTCGATACTTTGCTTCGAAAGAATGTACAAAAAATGTTCAATTGCGTACGTAAATCTTCGTCGTAAAATTATCATGGAATGTTATAATCCGCTGTGTTTTAACGTGTCGATACTTAAAGGGTTTTGATCTAGAGTACCTAGAGTAGCCTTTAATCGTTCAATGATATGTGAAACAGAGATTTAAAGTTGTTTTCGGACAAAATTGATTCAGAAACAATGATTTTCTGAATAAAACAAGTGTTTAAATTCAATTTGTAGCCATCCCGGGGCTAATTGGCTTAGCGTCAGGCCCCAGTGTGCAGTTCAGACATGCCTCATTGCAACATAGTCGAACATTTTTCAATGAATGAAATTTCTTAAGGATCATTTTAGTAAATTCGTACACAAACACTTTCAGGAGCGACTCTAACTAACTTGAATTGTACCGCACTTACGATGAAGTCGATAAACGGTATTACAGCCACCCCGTACCTTAACCGGCTATCCGTGAATCCTTAGTTACTCTTCCCTTCTTGATACTGCCCAACGCACCTGTAAATTGTTTTACCTGGAGATTTAAAGCAATGCGCTGAATCGTATCAAAAACGTGGAACGGTGTTCGTTCGACACTGGAAAATTTAATGCACACACATGTTAATAAAGTTTGACCTTTTGTTCTGTAAACGTGATAACCTGCAAACACTCTTGATTTGAGTATCGATTTCAAACACTAAAATGCCTTTGGTCATATAGAGTGTTCCGGTAGTCAGCGATGATTGTGCCCACGTCTCACTTTCCTCTGGCAAACAACGCGCGAATTCTTGCTTGGTGGAACCAAAAATCTCATAAATCGACGCACTGGAATCATGATTTAAATCTTTTAAGCAGACGAATGAATAAGCACTTGCTTTTTCTTTTCGTGAAGCGATAACTTAACCCGAGTGCTAAGGTGTATCACGAAATCTCATTACGATCCAGGCTGGTAACGATCTTCTTGCCACAAGGATGGCAATCTTCACTCATCAGATAAAGAGCAAATTGCAGAGATCGTGCCAGGAACGTGAGATCTTTAACTGTAATGTGGCTTTGTCGCTACTGAAACATAATCTGCAATATCTACAGCCGCGTGTATAAAAAACATACAGAATCTCCGAAGATTCTGCTTTTTAGCTGCCGTTTTACGACCTTCCAATTTTTATGGACGGTAATCTTGGAGATCAGGGTTGGAACGTGCCATTCACAGACTGTCATCTCTGGAACACCAATTACGATACAAATTTCTCAACAATTGCGTCTGGGAGCGTGGTGAAAGTAACCAATCCTTTATTTGCTTGATTCAATATCATTAAATTTAAAATTCGTAGCGTTTTCGAATGATGATGATCAATAATAACTTGACTTTTAAGTTTTATGTGCTTTCATTCTTAGTGATAAAGTTATGAATTTGAGCTGCAATAGTATGGTACTCTCAAACAGAATGTCACTAGAAAATCAAAATTAACATCCTGGTAACAATGTATTGATGGACCTCTATATGCTCATGAAAAGCTAGCATATAAATGTTAGAAATAGTTATAAAGATTACGCAAAACATTTCATTAAAAAGGCTAAAATTGAGGCTTAAATTGCTTGAAGTTTCCCACCTATTTTTACGAAGTATCTGACTTGACTCGTTGAAGCTACTAACAGTCGCGTAATCAATGAAATGCAAACAGGAAAATGACTTGATTTGTCATAAACGGTGATTGACAAGTCAGATGAAATAGTCTCCCTGCAGCGGTGATGTTTCGGTCACGCAACGCTCCCTCTCTGAGGGAGCGTTGCGTGACCGAAACATCACGGCTGCGGGGAGACTAGGCACGGAACGGTATGACTTCAAAGCATGAAACTCAATAGTATCAAGACGCAAGGTGAGCTAGAAATTGTCAAGTGTAAAGAGAAGCTTTACGGCCGGATTGACTAGGATGTGAAGATGCTGTTGAAACAGAGCACTGATAACTTATGATGTTGGTCAAGTTAGTTGGCCGAAAATTCCCGCTCGTCTGACATTTAAAACCTTATTTTACCCGTCTTTTAGAATATATATCTATCAACTTAATAATTTCCAAAGTTTCCATCAGTTTGTACTTTTACTGCATTTGGCCTACAGGCAGTAAAAAAATACATATAATCGATTACAATGTCAATACCGCTCAAGACACACATGTTATTAAATTGACATAAGGGAGTCGTACAAGCGTTAGACAATAGTTTCATTTCTGAGGTCTACCATAATAATAACAAAAACAAAAAATGTACGACGGTTTGGTTATCCAACACTTGCAAGATCAAGGCAAATTTGTACAGTTTTTGAAGGTAAACAACTGCGATATGAGAGTGGATATGTCTAACTGCCGTTAATTTACCGTGCGCGTCGAAAAGGATTTAAACAAAGCTTACTTCAGTCACGGTGTTAAATGTTATAGCTGTAACAATCAGACTCAACTCGTGTCAACGCAAACTTACATTGTAGAGGTGTTAGAAGAACAGGTTTGGACTCAAACTCACAGTTTTCCACCTCAGAGGTTCGACTGCTCGTCTCTTAGATGATTTCAGACAAACTTGAGAATAAAAACACGACCAACCTCACTAGATTTTTCTAGCAGTGGGGTATTGTCGTGTGTGGGATGTTCAGCGAAAATACATATCTGAAAATACTTAACTCAACAAGATTAGAAGAGGCCATTAGCTTCTTAATTATCGACTGAAATATCAAAATATGATAGCTCGTAAACTATTTTTATGCATAGAATCCTACCATAACATTTAACTGTAATGTAAATCGCTAATGGCACAGCAATTTATTTGTTATTAAATTGTGTTTGAAATAAAGCGTGTGCATTGTTTAAAGGTATTTTTTTGAGAAAACACCTCATTAACCTCGCTCTTATTTGACACATACTGAAAAAAAGTATTTCTGAACAGGACAGTACAAGTGCATTGTAGGACGAGTGCTGTCTGTCTGTCGTCTGGTGAGGCCATTGCCCATTTATCGCATCATCTAAAGAAGGTCAAAGGTTTCGTATCGGGGTTTCCTTCGAACATAACAACTCAAAGAAGATCAAAGAAGTGCTGACCGTCTAGGAATGTTCAAGAAAGATGTAGGGATAACAAGCCGTTTTTTTTTTTAAATATGTCATACAGTAAACGCGGTTTATTTTAGTTTCATGCCCACAAAAAGACTAAAATGCTAGCGGTAATTGTTAGGTATTTAATTCCTGTTTATTGTAATCACTTAAAATAAAAAACGAATCTACAATACAATTTAACTTTTAATTTTGAGAGATTTAAGCCAAAGCTGAATAGAAGGTAATTTCTAATATATTTATTTTTATCTTTCAGCCACAGACCAAAAAATATCGACACCTGCGATTTCCTGAATGTATCTAATTATTGTATTTTCAGTAATGAGTAATTCACGCAAAAGATCACCTTGAACTTCACCTTCACAGAATCTTATTACGAAGGCTTCACCCAATATCAAATTAATTCATAGACGCAGTCAAAAATGATTTTAAAAACATGAATATGTGATGTTGTTTTTTTCACTCTGTGAAGAGCTCAACCTTTCAATCGGTCGCTACAATTTAATAGTCAGACGAGGGGCTTTTGAGCAGAAACCGAAATTGAAATCAAAATATATAAATACGAAGAGACAGCTTAACACTTTTTTTATGAAGACGCTTCTTTATGAATAAAAACTACAATGAAAACAAACTTTTGAATTTTTGAACGGGATATAAAAATTTTATCGAGGAACTCCAGAAAAGTGGTGATATCGGAAAATTATACGAAGATATATATTTTTCTCAACACATATCATTTTCCATAATATATCACTTTAGAATTAATTTGGGTGGTATTTTCCGCGAGGTAAAAATGCCAAATATCCACATGGGCTGTTCTCATTTGGTTTGTGACAGGATATCACGCTGTACTAACCTTCCACTAATTTAGATTCTGCTTACATTTTTCTGCCCTCAGCTGATTTAGCCAGATGCTTGCATCGATGAAATATAATTTTTTTTCCAGTTGTACTGTATGTTTATCACAGATGGTGACCATACCTTCGATAGCTGATTGTTCGCCGGTGATAAAAATTCCCTTCCTATTAATTAATCATGTATGAACCTAACCATATTTTAAGACGGTGGATGATAAGTAACCAATTGATCCCAGCAGGTGAAGCGCAATTGACACATTTCTAAAATAAACCTTAATAAAGACATCAAGCTTCGTCGGAGCTTGAACTTTACGTCTCGCATAGAACGGGTTAGGCGTTATCACCAGCAGAGCAACGAAACCACAAGTAAACAACATGTTCCTTTAGAGGCATATGGTATTTCGAGGACTGGACTGGACTGGACTGGACTGGACTGGACTGGACCAGTAAAACGTGGACTAGTAAGGCGCGGACTAGTAAACGCGGACTAGTAAACGCGGACTAGTAAAACACGAACTAGTGAAACGACAACAACAACAAAAAACAATTTCATACGAAGGCGATCATAAGACTTAATGGCAAGCCAATTTAGTGAGTGACAATCCCAGTTTGACCTTTAAGCTGCAAATGGGTTTGACACGCGCCAGATACAAACGAATTTATAAGTTTAGGCTAAGAAAGAATTTTATTCAGCACCAGTTTAAAATACACTTTCGTCGTAAATTTCACGGCAGAAACGCAGGAATTCGACGAATAAAAGTCGCATTAAATCTCCTTGTGTCTAGGTAGAAAGAGTCTCATTGACTTCAGCTTTTCGGTGGAAGAAAAGCCGATTTACACACGCCATTACAGAAAACAAACAAGCAGACTGACAACTCCAAAACACATATTTGCATTCACTTACAATTTGACTTTCCGTGAAATTTTAAAACGGAACAGAGGTAAATCTTCGAAGATTAATCGTCGTTGGAAATAAAAAATACTTTCCGTAAGATCTCTAACTGTTTTTCTTTTCACGAGAAAATCGTCGCATGATCATTTAACTCGTGCGTGTTTGTCATACCAGTACTGCTGTTTCTTCAAAAGCGTATGCTTCTTTCTTCTTCAATTGACAGGTGTCACATCGTGACAGTTGCTTATCAAAAAAAATGTTTCACAAATAAAAATGTTTCGGCTTTTCTTCCACCGAAAAGCTGAAGTCAATGAGACTCTTTCTACCTAGACACAAGGAGATTTAATGCGACTTTTATTCATGGAATTCCTGCGTTTCTGCCGTGAAATTTACGACGAAAGTGTATTTTAAACTGGTGCTGAATAAAATTCTTTCTTAGCCTAAGCTTATAAATTCGTTTGTATCTGGCACATGTCAAACCCATTTGCAGCTTAAAGGTCAAACAGGGATTGTCACTCACTAAATTGGCTTGCCATTAAGTCTTATGATCACCTTCGTATGAATTTGTTTTTTGTTGTTGTTGTCGTTTCACTAGTCCGCGTTTTACTAGTCCGCGTTTTACTAGTCCGCGTTTTACTAGTCCGCGTTTTACTAGTCCGCGTTTTACTAGTCCTCGTTTTACTAGTCCGCGCTTTACTATTCCGCGCTTTACTAGTCCTCGTTTTACTAGTCCGCGTTTTACTAGTCCGCGTTTTACTAGTCCGCGCTTTGTTAGTCCGCGTCTTACTAGTCTAGTCCAGTCCAGTCCAGTCCAGTCCAGTCCAGTCCCCGAAATAGCATATGCCTCCTCTAGAGCGCAATGCAACTGTTTTTAATGGGTTGTTGCCTGTAGAGTGCAGGAATCTTATCGTCACAAGTTGAAATAAAACATCTTGACCTGCGGATAATAACCATATCAGCTTTTGCTATTAGATACTGATCTTCAAACTCTAGACTGTTCTTGATTAACGTGCAAATGTTTTGACCCAATTTACTAGTACTGCATTATTCATCGAAAATGAAGAGCAAACTTCGAATTCATTACCAATAAACTAAAACCCGTCACTGCGTCTCCTGACTCGAAAGCTGGAATCACTCCGCCGGAAGAGAAAACGAAATAACTTATGTGACCTATAAAAAAAATTAGAAATAACTCGGTAAAAAAAGCTTCCTCTCCAGTGATTAAATACGGGCTCGGAAAAAAAATTATCACATGCTTATACTATCAGTTCTTATTTTTAACGAAGAATATTCAATTCCAGCCAAAGCTTATTTAGGCTAGAAATCCGCATAAACCCACACATGAAATAAAAATACTCTGCATATTCTCTGAATATTCCAATGAGCATTCCGATTAAGTACTGTCAAAATGAAACCGAACATGGTCTTTTTGGAGTGATACATGATTTTAAGAACTGACAATTTTTTGTAAGTATTATGGGATTTATATCTCTTCTCCCAGCAATCCATGTTGGCCAAATTATCATTTAAAATAGTAATAATGATCCAACGAAATTTGATATGACTGTCACGGTCTTTTTCTAAGTAAGATGTAATACTTTGAAGTGTGGATAAATCATTATTTTACTTACCAGACCAGATTCCAGCTCTTGTTAACGGTTAAAACATATTTGAAAGTGGTGACTTTCTCGGTGGGGCCCGGAATCCCGATGATTTGTGATGCAGAAAAACTTGTCAATGATAAAAAATGTTTCAGAATCTTCTAGCTCGATGATCTTAGCAGACTAACTAATTCTCTGTAATTCTCTGTAATTCTCTTTCTAGCGTTGGTAATATCTCGGCTACTAAAGCCAAATTAAGACTAAAAGTGACCGCAAACAAAGTGGGTTGTACAACGTTGTTAATTTACGACAACCCTCGGATTAACTGCTCCCTGGCACAGTTCTTGACCAGCTGATAAAACTTCATCGCCTGAAATTCTCAATTCCGCTCCATCCTCTCTCACTGTCGCGTTGGTTAAGTGCAAACTTTCAGATAGATTATGTAATGTCCGCGCATTACTGCGTCTGTTTCAAGTTCGCTTATCACAGAACAGCTCACTCATATATTTTATGTGCTTAATTGTTCCTAATTTGTATTGGCATCGATATCAGCGCCACTCTGCCTTAAACGTATTTCAATTTCACTTTCAACGAGGAAAATAGCCAAATGTAAAAATAATATGCCTACATTTTTCTGTGAAGACCAGCCGTAGCTCATCTTCTTTACAAGATATCTGTATGAAATGCTAGTTGCCAAACGAATACCATTTTGAAGTTCAATACATGTTAAATTCAAACTACATGTCATCATGTTGCAGTGACTGCATAATCATTTCCAAGCCCGTGGTCGCATTAAAATGCTGAAACAAAAATTGCATTTACACCCCACTCACTATCTGGCAGTGGAAAAATAAAACTTCAACCCTTTTTTAGATTTTATGGAGCTGTTTGGTCAATCATACGACGAAAAAAGAAAACAATTTTCACGTAAAATCATGGCCATCGACACAACATGATATTTGGAAGCTGTAACCGACTGATCTTTCGCTTTTGCTTGAATTAATATAGCATCGCTAGCAGAAGGATATAGTTGATTACAAGTGACAACTTGAGCTTTATAGTCTTGAAATTTGAAACAGCACAACCATCGCCCAGGAACTCTCAGTTAACAGTTTTTGATGGTTGTGTAAAACGTTTTAAAAATACGGTTCCGGTCAATGATACCTTTAGCAGGAAAACTTGAAATGCTGCCTTATACGCGATGAACACTGAGAATAACTGACTGACAAGTCAGGATGATATTCCCAGTATTATGTGTTCAGCTGTCTTCCGTACTATAGATAAAGAATTATGTAAATTCATCTTCAGTTTCATGCAGTTATTTTCATTATTACAGCGCACGGAAAACATTTGTTGATTCCGATCAATTATTATCATTTTTATCATCATGGTAAATTATCGTGTAAAGAACACTCCTCGAAGACGAGGTTTAAATTGCAGCTTTCAATCAATCGTTGCCATGGGTAACATTAGTGTTCAGGCGTGATTGACAACATTGATTGAAAGGGGTTTGTCGATCTTAGTGCATTTTTTTCTGTCTGATGTACCACTTTCAATTATTTGATATAAATCAAGAGAAAATAATGGAGCTTTTATATTTATGTGATATCTTGATTAAAATTGAAATTAAAATGTTAAGTGTTTTTTCCCTTCTTGGAACACCAGAGGAAAAGAAGAAAGCTCCATGACAGGTTGCACTTTGCGAAAGTCACATTTTGTGACAATGAGGTTGCAGTTCAGCGAGCAAGACATTGAAATCAATACATGAGCTTGCATTGCATTCTTGTCTATGGCAGCTGTTTTTATTAACAAACTAGTGAACACCGGATTTCGACGATCTCTATCTTAGGAAAATTCGCCGGTGTGGTTTCTTTAGCATAACAAAAATCAAACACAAATGTTTTAATTTCTTTTTCATGATCCAACCAGAAATTGAGTCAGTAGCTTCCAAATCGGTGCTATCCTTGTCAGTAAAATATATGTTTTCAGTTATTTATCGTAAAGTTTACAAAAACCAAAGGGAATGCCTGAGGCTTGGGAGAGTGGGTTTGCAACTGATTAAAATGGAAACATTTAAAAAAAGTTATCTGCACTCCCGTTAGTCACGGAAACCAAAAAATCAGAGGTTGTGTTCTAGCGACAAATGTTAAAATTTGTCACCTGTATATAGCTTTTAGAACCTGCATTTGTTTATTCTTTAGTTGTCATTGCCTCACCAACGACAAAATGGAAGAAAAACTTTGTCTACATTTTAGTTGAACCGACTTCGACCGAAATTTTGAGCAAAGATCCAGTCCAAATTATACTAGAAAGAGAAGAAAACTATGCGTGGTATCCAAGGTTTATTTGTTTGCTTCCCCGATATAAAAAGAAAAAAGGAGGAATGCCATTCAAAAGGTGTGAAACTGAACTGATGTTTGTAGTTTTTAGGTAATTTATTCAACAGGAGAACACGATATTCAGACCTTTTTGAAGTTGCGTAACTCAGTTTTTATAAAGAGATAACGTTCAGCGTGGCCCCCTTTGCGTTTTATACAAGCATTCTTCCTACATAAGGACTTCAGTACTATCCAAGCCAGTTCACTCTTTGGCTCAAAACAACGCCCTTGTAGTTTTTTCAAGTAATGTATTCAAACGAAAAAAACATTAATTTTCTAGCCTTTTTTAATGTTACGTAATACTGGTGAAGGCATGTCCATCAGCCCTACTCTCTTGTGCGCTCGTTATTGGCATTCTCGCCGGCTACGTAGCTTCGTAAACCAGTTCGCTCTATATTTCCCGAGGGAAAGGAAGGTACAAGCTTGGAAATGGTTTCAACTCAAATTCTGGGTCTGTCTCCGTGATCATGCTGCACGTAAATATAATTATTAGTATCTAAACCTCCAGCCACACCCTAATATATCCGAGCACAGATATTTAGCAGAGGGTTGAAAAAGGACGATTGAAATATGCATATGCAGATGAAATTTCCCTCCTCGAAAAGAGCCATTTTAAACATTTCCATGCTCGTTTATAAACAATTCTTACTGAAAAAGGCTTCGCATGGCATTTTGTCTTAGTTAACGCCACAATATCGTTACTTTGAGGGTATTATCATATTTTTTTGATTCCCATTTTTGATTTATGAAAATTTGAATAGAAAGTCTTTTTTATGTTGTAAGTAGACATGCTGAATGTTATATGTGAATATTTAAACTTTGCCTTATTGATTTCATAAATATACAAGAATACCAATGTTAGTTACTGTCAATCTGAGGAAATTTGAGCGGATGAATCCGTAAAACATTTTGATTTTCTTTATTTTCATCCAAACCTGTGGTCACTTTTTCTTTAAGTTAGCCTCAAAATTTCAAGTGCAGCTTTGCTGGCCCTTAATGCATTAATTTCATACAGCTTTGTTAAAGTATATTAATTATTAAAAATTTGAAAATGCAAAATTTATCCCACAAAGAACAGATAGAAGCGTTTGATAAAAATTCCTCAATGCCTAAAATCTCTGACAACGTCGAATTAAAAAATAAGTTATTTTTCTGTTCATATTTTTTTCTAATTACTCACATGTTTTCGTTGATACGCACTTTGATCCAAAGGGAAGATATTGCCACTCAGCTAGCCACGCTGTGTGATATTATTAGTTCAAGTCAACTGTTATATTAAGTTTGCTCATAATCAGGTATGCGCAATTTCCGTCAATCTCGGTAAACTTCCCAAACAAGTGAATTTGATATTAGCTCTGCGGCCTTCTATCATCACGTCCGATCTAAGCTATGATGCATTTTCGCGACAATATCCAGAGTGGAAAACACTTGCATTTTGGTAGAGCTTCGAGCGAGGAATCCGAAGATCTTACCTTCAATTCCTCATAGGGACTTAAAATTTTTCCATTGTCTTACGCTCGTGACAAGACGAAAAACATCTTTCTCTCGCTTGCATTTTAGCTTCCATTTAAGTGGGTGTTCAAGATGTTTACTTGTGGCTCTATAAAAACTTCAATTCAATTACGAAAGGGTTGTTTTCTAAACAATAACTATGTTTCGAGGTGTTGAACTCCTTTTGGCTTTTCTAATCTTGTAGAAAATAGACAATTGGTTAACGCACAAGGCCTCGTAGCGATATTACATTCACCACAGATGCAAATAGAAAGTTAGTTTGTAAGTCGATGAAACGCTCGTTTTCCTGGATAGACTGAATTCTTTTTTTCTCCTGAAATTTAGCACCACTATCTCATACCTTTTCAACTTTATTTTGTACACATGAATATTTTTTAATCAGTCATTTGAACGGTGCCATCCCAGTGCTAAAAGTTTTGACTGATGAGAAAGGTTACGAAAATCCGTAGAAAATATAACTAGGTACGAAGTGAGGATTGTCAAAGGAGTTTCTTTTAAGCTTTTTACTTTACCTTTATTAGTCTGTTCGCTCTTTTGCCAATGTTGTTTTAAATTAAATAGATTACATTAGCACACCTCAACAAGAGATTAACCTGTAATCGTTTTATAGAGTGGGACTATTTTCTAGCGCTCGGGAAAAAAATCACTGTGTGAACCGATGTAGAATGCGAGTAGGGATTCCACAACCACGCAGACTAAAGCAATATTGATATCTTTAGTAAGCAGCCAAGGTTTTATCAAATTCAGCGTCAGTCGATGTTACTTATTTTGATCGAATATCAGTTTTAATCGGAGTTTAGATACACTATATAAACGTGTTTCTCATCTTTACCTCTTTTGCCAACCGTGAATTTTCAGCCGCATTTTTCACCCAACTACTTGTCTCTAATGACTAATCGATATGGGACATATATCATACTTATCTTGTTCGGAGTTAATGTGTATAATTCAGTGTATGATTGTGATGTTTTTATACCCATATTTTATGGCTGCAACAGCAAAATGAATCAAAGAACGAGTGAAAAACATACCTGATATGATGATTAAATTTTTTGAAGGATTTCTTTAACTGAGGACTTTCAATGGATTTCCCTTTCGCTTTTAAGGTCGCCTTTTCTCAGGTCTTTGTCAATAACCTAACAGGTGGCTCTGCTGTTTGAAGTTTAAAGCTCACCGACACAAACACACCTATGACGGGCTCACGTGTAAAATTTGTCAACAATAAAAGAAGTTAATCGTAACTGACAAGGGGCGTGTGGAAGTCGTTTAGTTGTCAACGTTTACGGTTAATTGACGTAGACCCAAGGCTCCATTAATTTACGTGACAAAACATTAAGGTAAACACTTTCGTTTGTTTTTAGAAGGATTTTCACTAGATCCAGCTCGCAACAAAGTATTGCATTGCATTCTGGCCTTTCTTACCGTCCGTTTAGCACCGTC
Organism: Stylophora pistillata; assembly: GCF_964205215.1. Classification (NCBI taxonomy): domain Eukaryota; kingdom Metazoa; phylum Cnidaria; class Anthozoa; order Scleractinia; family Pocilloporidae; genus Stylophora; species Stylophora pistillata. Next base: position 4,473,543 of record NC_142521.1, on the reverse strand, counting down.
AGTTTTTGTAATCCGTCTTTATTTGCATATTATAAAAGAACTAGTCAATTCACTACCTTTGCATTAGGTCTCTTAATATTTTTTACACCTTTCTCGAACATGGAAAATTTTTACAATCTCATAGTATTGATTCTATAGATAGCTTCCTGTATGCTTCCCGCCAATATCTTTATTCGTAAAAATTCAATTAGCCTAGCTCCCAGAAGTTTCTCCTCGTCAGGAAAATTAGACTTTGCACGTATTTTATGATTTAGGGAACTTCGTGTCTCCTTCCTCTTTTTTAGATAGATCTCGCCGCCGTTTTAGGCTAAGGTGTAGTTGTAAACATTATGTTAAGGTTAAAAATCTCTTATTAAGCCCTAGGTCTCGACCAAAACTCATTTCAGTTGTTGAGTTTCACAGACATAATGAACTGAAATGGATTTGCAACTTCTGTCGATAGCGAAGATTGCATTTATTTTTGAAGTCAGGGGCTTTTCCAGCGAAAAAGAGATATTTGGAAAATTCAATTTTTATTTCAAGCGCATGCAGTGGCTGAAAACGTTCACGCATGGCTATCCACAATGTTACCCGCTAATTCTAAACGCTTTCGTTCCGAGAAAAACCATCATGAGATGATTATCGCACCATTTTATCTACCGACAGTAGCGCAGGTTGAACATTTTAAGTTAATTGACGAAATATTACGAATAAAAAATGTTTAACTCTTCAGTATTGCTTTTTCGGAAGGACAAGAAATAATATACATAACAGCCTTTGACCAGTTTGAAAAGACAAGGTTTGGAATGATAAAGAAATAATTACACGTAGAGCATTTAGATTAACCCATCTGTGATGCACGCTAACAGCACCACCTAATACAATAACACATTATCAACACTTATAATCGATTTTTCGCGGCCTGGTTTTTAGCACGAAAATGATGTTTTCGGTTAGATATTGATATGTATTTTAATCTTACCGCAAACTCCGGAGCTGGACCCAATAAACGAGATATTATCGAAAGTCGGTAACATCCGTTTTGTAGTTTTATTATATTTGCTTTGAATTAGCGAACGAACCGATTTACTGACAAGTAAATAGAATGTTATTTTAAAAAATACATATTGTGTTTGGTAAGATGAAATTCAAGTCACGTTGTGGTATAACGATTAACAACAGCAGGTGACTGTTCCTTTCACTTACATGAGTTATTCTCCTTACCGTCTGCCATACTAGTCTTATGATGTTAGTTGGGAGAATTTGGTATAGGATCCACTAATAATCCCCTAATTGATATTTTTCTTTATTCTCATCACTTGTCTGCTTGATCTTGTATTGATATTGTAAGGAGAAATTCTGCCTTGGTCACTCGTGGGAGTGAAAGGGTTAATTAATAATAATAATTGAACTGAATGGAGTGCAATTTGGGCTGAATTCATACGCGTGACTTCAAGATCGAACAAGCGCGCAGCGCGAGTTCGATTTGAAATCACAAGTATGATTTCAGACCAAAATTGCACGACACGAGGTTCAATTACCACTTTATTACATCTATTTTGAAATTGCCCAAATACAGGACTTGGTCAATTCAAATATTTTACTGATGCAGTACTGAGCCGGTTTTTAAATAAAGAGCGGAACCGGAAACACTTTTACGTCTTATTTTGTATGCAAAACAGAAAGACTGACGTCATGTGTCAAAAACTGTGGTTCATGTGTCAAAAAGTCAAGCGTAAAATGATGCGATTTAGAGCGTAAAATCATGCGATTTAGAGCAAAAAATGGTGCGATTCGTGAATAAATCGCACCAATTAGAGCCAATCAGTTTACAGGGACCACCAGTGATTTCAAAATAGATGTAATAAACCAAGAAAAGAACACGTCTACGTTAACTGACTTCAATTCACTCACGCCTACCTTTGATTATTTAAAACATCCGAATCGCTAAGACGCACTTGGATTGGTAGACCACAATGTAAATTTCACGAATTAAGATAGTATAGAAAATGGCAGACTAAGCGCGCAATGTTTTGTGGTTGATTAGGATAACCTGATCAATTTGGGTCTATCAATGCTATGTTACCCTGGGGTTCATCTAGCTGCAAAATGAAAGCTTTATGGGAATCGGAATTTTTTTTTTATGTAATAACCCACGCTGGTTAACACGCATGGTTATTTGAAGAAAAATATTAACAGTTAAATCTCTCGTTAGCGGAAAAATTGGAAAAGTGTCCGATTGTAGAAATATCCGCCCACGGAAATCACTTTTCATTTACAAATTGGTTCCAGACTCAAGGAAGTTTGATATATATCATCGTTGACTTTTGAATTCAAAGTTCGTCATCTTATTGGTTTTCTTGTTTGAAAGACAGAAAAAGTAATAATGGCATAACCTGTCGAGTCATCTCGATATGAGGCAAATAGGTTTTATTTAGAATAAAACTGTTAACCTAGGTTGAGTTTGAATGACAACTCCTTCGCATAGAACGTCCAGGTGAAGAGTAAAATTTACAAACTAAAACTCATCATCTGGCTCCACGCTTGCTTCTTGCTCGCGTTCTGAACACAGTGGCTTGGTTTTCCCGTTCTGTCTTGATCACATTTTGCTGTTTCGAGCCAACTCAGAGATGAGAAAGTACAATTTGTCCTCTCAAAGTTAAGTTTCTTAAACCGTGACGACGACTATGCCAAAATTATGCCTCGGAGGCGTTTTTTCTATCCCATTCTTAGAATGATGTGTATCTTGTGTTTCGGTCACGATCAAAAAGGTGCTGAGAAAAATTCGGAAAGTTTTATTGAAACTCAACGTTTTTATCTACGAGTTAATCAGTCAGATATTACACGCCGAGCTTGTCCACGATGTCATCTAGTGCGGTGCAAACGTACTGTCTCAGAACATCAGGATGCCCGTCCTTCAATTTTAGACTAAGTGCAGAAGTTGACGGGGTGCACTTGTGTGAGTTACTAGCTTCAGACAAGTTCAAAAACCCAACGAGGTTTGAGCCAAGTGAAGAATTTCACCACTTCAGTATCCTATGCTAGTGAGAAACTTATTTTTTACTTATTTCATACTATTTTGTCTTCATTAATTTGATATGCTGTTCTATGGACCGCAAAGGTTATTATAAAAGAGCGATTTATAAATTAAACACTTACAGGTGGCCTTACCTTATTTGAACGAAATGTCCATGAACCAGAGTCAGTTGACACATGGCCGCGCGGAATGATGCGGATTTACTGTTTGAGCGTGAGCCGAGATACCGTTGTAACAAGAAGACAAACCTTTTCAAACGCGGACCGTGAGTGAATAAATAAAAACGAAATCATAAACAGGGTGATGTTAGCGAGGAGAGAAAAAGGTTGGGTTGCGTAAAGGAGGGAACCTAGCACGGGATACTACCCGACCCAGGTTTCGCGCCCTCGCTTTTTTCTCTCCTCCGTTTAACGAACCGAACGTATGAAATATTTAGATCCACGAAGGCTTGAACTGACACATTCCTAGGGCAACGAATGTTGTGATCACCTGCATGCAAACTCAACTCAAGAAAATGAATTTTCATCTCAACCTCAAATATAGAAATAAACTAAGACATCTAGTTTACGTTTCTTTTTTCGGCTGACAGATTACTTATATTTGTGTGTTTCTATAGCACATATAATTAGAGTCGTTGTGAACACGGGCCGTGTCAGTATGGCTCTGCCTGTGTACCACTCCATGAGACCCATAGTTTTGTGTGCCATTGTGTCCCTGGATACTACGGAGTCTTCTGCGACCAGAAAAGTTGGTGGGGTATGGAGAAGATTTGCTGAATACTTTTGATAGTGATAATGGTGGCGAAACATGCATGGACGCTTATGCGCTGTGCCCTTAGAAACGGAACGTTTGTTCGATGAGAATTCGACTTGAAAATGAAATTCAGCAGATATGCTTAACTTGTAATCAGAACGCATGCTGCAAGGTCGTGTCTGGCAAAGACTACTTAACAGCTGGTTGGAATCATTGTGTCAAGAAGCTTAAGTAAGTAGGGTACTCAAGTTCGCCCTATGCGCTGACTGATTATCGCATAAGAAGATCGAAACCACAGCAAATGAAGGAGTTCTAAGTATGGTCATCACAAGTTTTCTTTGGTCGGTAACAAAGAGATTAGAACATATGAAAGCTGTTTAGTTGCATCTCGTAGTATCTACAAGAGTTTAAAAAGATGGTAAAGTTTCCGCGCTTTTAATTCCATGTAAGGCGGAAGTAACGAACATAAGTCTTATACTTTTTTTAAGAAAAAAATCAGAAATGAGAAACATGCAACCACAAGAAATTCCTAAAAACCTAATGAGTGTCTCATTTGGCGATTTAGCGTTGTGCAAGTGCTGATGTAATTACATTAGGAGACTGCATAGAAATGAGATCAAAGGCATTTTTTATTTACAAATGTGTACACTGATTAAGTCGTTTCTTCTACCTCGGGAAAGTGATTCGTCACATGTCCCTGTGACCTAAAATGTTTTCGCTCGTGCCATTTCGATTTTACATTTTCATGCTAAGCAACATGATTTTTCTTTGATTTTTTCAGATATAATCTAAGACAGTCCAGGGCTTATGCCATGCCCCGTACACATACAAATCGTTTCAAGAACACTTTTATTCCAAGTATGTGTAAATAAATTTTTTTTAGACTAGTTTGTACAGAGTCACATATAGAGAGTTTTTCGCATTTATGGTTTTATTATAATCTCAATTTGTATTTGGAATTCATTTATTCCTAGTTCTAAGTAATTGTAACGCAATTCAGTCTACGGACTGCCATGTTCGATATTCTAATAAACTATCTATCTATCTATCTTTTCTAATAAGGGACCAGCAAAGTGTCTCGTATCCTTGTCTTTATTCTAGTTGTCTTTGACAGAGTTTAAGGGAGGAATATAGCAAATTGACTATGGGAGATAAACTTTACTCCCGCACAACTCAAATACTCAACCACCACCCACCCCCCCTACCAGCTTTCAGAGTATAAATAATAATGGTCCCTGATGAATAGTATTTACTCTCGATTCATGTTTTAATTAATTCAAGTGACTTCAGGTATCGTAGTCACCGTGCAGTTCAGCTGTATCGTTCCTGAACTGCGGTCTAAGTTCAGTTCTTTCGAGCTGGCTTCATGTATGTTGGTAACCGTGCGCTCGATATCAGCAGACCGAGATAATGATGTACAGCGGATGATTGACACAAATGCACGCCTGTAGTCTGACCTGCGCACCGTGTAAATGAAGACATTCACAACCGAATTTAAATGTAACAGCCACACAACTGAAGTAGTTACTATTGGTGAGACGTAGATCTGAGTCAACGCCATGAATCCCCGCGTGATCAGAAACGGGATCCATAAAATCAGAAACACAAAGATTACCACCAGTACAGCGACTGTAGCCTTGCCTTCAAATCCTGCACGAAGATAAAAACGATGTTTGTATCAGATGTTATTCAGCATAATATATTTTTCTTTGTTCTTCTCTATTTGAAGGCCTCAATGGGTTTAACCGTTCGCCGTAAAACGGTGCCGGCCGAAAAAAAGAATACCCTTTTCACAATTTGGGCGAGCGAGTGTTTATGTTCATTATTTTCTTAGCGAAATATGGCCGCCGTCCTTGACTTTAATGGCAGCGGAAGGCTGGAGAAGAGAATGAAATTTGTACTAAGGGAGGGAGTGCCAGCCAAAAATAATGAGAGGGGCTGGGGTGGGGGGTCTGAATATTACGTTTTCTCGCCCCCTCCCCTTACCGTCGACTCTGACACCAAATTAAACATGGCCGGTTCAATAACGATCGCGCGCTTCAAACGTTAACTTGCCATAATAAACACCTGCACTACAGGCTACAATATGCTTATTCTCCATACTGTTCTCTATACGTTTCCTTAGGTGCTGACAAGGAGAATTTGTTCAACAATCAAGAGCTTCTACAGTTGGTGATCATTTCCTTTATTCTCTAGACCCCAATGTTTGATTCATGGGTGATACTGTAAGGAGAAATTAGATGCTGGTCACTGTCAAGGTTAAAGGATTAGATAGGAAGTGGTTGTTTGGTATTCACGCTGATTTAAATGTGGTTTTTATTACTTATACCTCCCCCGACAACCACAGTGCTCTCTATTCAATCGATCCCTTACAACTTCCTTTATTTGGCAATTTTTTCAGTCGCACTCCACACGTCATCGGAGCTATTAAGGCGGAGCCCGCCAAACAATAGAACAAAAATACGTTGGTTATTTTATGTATATGAAAGTAATGGTTACGCATTGCAGCACAGGCTTATCATCTTGAATATCCGTGGTTTCGGGTTTCTATGGTGATGGGTCCTGTGGCATTTACATGGCTGTTATAAATGTAGTTCAAATATATTGCCACTAGAATCTTTCGCTAGCAGTCAGTCTTCAAAAAAATCAGCTCCGAATAAAGCTTAATAGTTCATTACTTTTTTTCTGCCAAAAAGCTTCAAAATCACTCGTTTGGGGCTTTCAAAGTTCGGCGGTTAATTCGGCTCGCTCTCCATAGTTTAAAAATGCGACAAAGCAGGCAGCTTAGGCATCCAGATCGCACACCACCTCTTACACGAGACAAAAATGTTTTACCTTCTAGGTCTTATTTTCCCACCGAAATTCAACAGGCCACAGAAGGATTATCCAGCTGTTACGGTGACTCGGTTTTGAATCATTCCATTCAATGGTTAACGAGAAAATGGAACGCAATGTCGTAGATTTGGAGCTCTGCTAGGGATCCGGACATTAAGGGTATTCAAAGGAATTCCAAACATGCGTTTTGTTTATCGTAGCGAACACTCAATGGGTTTTCCTGAGAATGTTTACTAAAACTTGCTCGATTCTTATTGGTCGATCTTGGCTTATGACATTCACCGGAAGTACAAAGTAGCGCCTTTGGGGCCCCGACAGGGGTTACAATTTTGCACAATTTTTCACATTTTTGTACCTCGGGTAGGGTGGCTGGGTCCGAAATTCTATGACCGAAACGCATGTTTGGAATTCCTTTGAGTACCCTTAATGTCCGGATCCCTAGAAGAGCTCCAAATCTACGACATTGCGTTCCATTTTCTCGTAAACCGTTGAATGGAATGATTCAAAACCGAGTCACCGTAACAGCTGGATAATCCTTTTGTAGCCTGTTGAATTTCGGTGGGAAAATAAGACCTAGAAGGTAAAACATTTTTGTCTCGTGTAAGAGGTGGTGTGCGATCTGGATGCCTAAGCTGCCTGCTTTGTCGCATTTTTAAACTATGGAGAGCGAGCCGAATTAACCGCCGAACTTTGAAAGCCCCAAACGAGCGATTTTGAGGCTTTTTGGCAGAAAAAACACTTCCAAACAAGTAACGAACTATTAAGCTTTATTCGGAGCTGATTTTTTTTGAAGACTGACTGCTAGCGAAAGATTCTAGAGGCAATATACTTGAACTACATTTATAACGGCCATGTAAATGCCACAGGACCCATTACCATAGAAACCCGAAACCACGGATATTTAAGATGGTAAGCCTGTGATTACAGGAGATAAATGTAAATATGATTGCGTAATCATGTGGGTATATACTTCCTAAGTTATTTTACATGTCCTAATGACTGATTTATTTTCTTCATCTTTATTTCTTATGCATGAATTTATCATTTTTTATCATTCCACAGCACGCTTCATAAATTTAATTTTTCTATCAAATAATTCAAAACCTTTCTTGTATCAGCACAAATAGAAAGCCTTCTTTCTGAAAACACTTTTCGTAGTTTCTAGATCACTGCACGGGAACTTAGCAATTTGTGAAGCATGAGAACGTAACGAGATCTCTCACTTTCCGGTACCAACGTAGGTACACGATTATTTCGGGGCTTTATCTATCGAGTTGATAAAGCAAATTGGCCTTTTTATAGAGTTTCTACAAAGCTGACATTTCGAGTGTTAGCCCCATGTCAGAGCGAAACATGTTTGTTTACGGTTTCTTGGCTCTATGAGAGAATTTTTTTCTTTTTTTTTCGAAAACAGGCAAACACTTCGTTTGATTGAATACAGGCAGTTCTCCGGTCAAACCGGCGGCGACTGCTGATTGATGAGAACAAAACAAACGAGAAATCAGAGCACAAAATGAGCACAAACATTTGCCTCAGGAGAATCATTAATAGGTGAACTTAGTAATGAATATGGTAATAAAAATTAGAGTACTTGCCTGTAAAAACACTCTTTTTCCTTCTTGTTCGGTCAATACTAAATCTTTCCGTGTCTATCCTCTTTTTCTGCCGTATTGCTATGATTAGAACACGCAAACTCATAATAAGAAGGAGGAAAAATGGCAGCACAATGTTAAACAGTAAAACCAAAATACTGAGCCATAATGGAGTTCCCTCCCACGCCACACCACAGTCTAAACTTTGTGTAGAAAACTCGATATTAGCCGAAAACGAAACCAGCACAACGAAAACGACTCCTTGCGTCCAGCAGTACACGATCATAATGGTGATTGTTCGAGTTGTCACGCGAGAGATGTATCTCAATGGGTCGCTCACCGCAATATATCTCTCAATTGCTAACATGACAAGCGTTATAGTTGAGCAGATGTAGAACGGATACGACAATATTCCGCCAACTTTGCAGAGTAATCCATTGTCCACAATAATGTTGAGATCCAACACGGTAGCTAATTGAAATGGCATCAAAATGGACGCCGTGAGAAAATCGCTTACCGCGAGATTTAGGATCAAATAGCTGTTCACTGCTCGCCGAAGACGTTTGAATCGAATAATTGCGATTACGACAAGTAAATTTCCACACACTCCAAATACGATAATTACCCCTAGCGTGGTTACTAGAATATATTTTTCTGTCGTTGTCCACCAATGCATCGGCGCAAGTGTTGTTTCCATGATTAAAACAACACCAGCCTGGCGTCTGAAAGCTGCTCTTGCATACAAGATGGCGAATAGACTTCTCAGAGACACAAGATAGTTTGGCAATTGAAAAATGCTCTCACTCACTGTAACAAAAATGTAATACATAGATAAACATAAGGTTATATTTTGATCTCTGATATCTTAAGAATGATATCAATATTTCCCGTTCTCCTAATCCATTTTGACCCCACGGATTAGTGGGGGAAAATTCTCGAATATGTTGAAATTCATAATCTTGCATTTTTATGCCTATGTTTAGGTAATTTCTATCCTCAGGTAATTCATAAAAGCAGCCGGAATAACATGGGCCCTTTTCGCTTCTCTCTTTTTTACTAAATTTCTTCCAAACAATTATGAGGGATAAAATTACTCTACTGATTGGCCGTGATATCATGGACTTTGAAGCAGCAGAACTGAGAACTGTCAAACAGAGGGTGAAATTCTTTAACGAGATTTAAAAGATATTTAGATGTCATTGTCCAGTTGATTCTCACATTATGTAAACAAAACCAGTGTTCAATGCATTACACAATTTTTGCAGCTAGATAACCTGATAAAGAAAAGATCAAGTTGTTATAATATTAATTTGTTTACCACGGCCAAATGGTTTACATTGTCATCCACACTATTAGATTAAATCTGATTTAAGAGATTGAATGATTTAAGCGTTTGATCTTTCGATGATTTCTTGAAGAAAATTTCATCACTTTGTAGAAATGTCAGCTACGCTGCGTACTTGAAATTCACTGAATGTGGTTAGCTTGAGTTAAGTTATTCATAGTACTTCCGCAAAAGCGAAATAAGCTTCTAGTTACGAAAAAGCTTCTAGTTACTTCATGCGATCGAGTTGAATATTCTTTAGGTTTAACAACATCTTCGCGTAAAAGTGTAAAAAGGAAAACTCAATAAAACTCACCAAATAAACAACAAATCTTATTCTCGTTTACCTTGAAATCTTGAAAATTTGATCAACAAAGCTTCATTCAGAGGCAGTCGATCCTTGCCGAACGTGCATATATTCAAGTCTATTTAATCAAAAGAACCCTGGGCTTCCTGAAACAATGTGAGTCACTTACTTACCAAAATTTCGGTCAGTGACGACATGTCACGATTCTCATGAGAAATCTACTTGAATTAAACATTCATATGTGGAGTCTTTAACGGCCCAAGGATAAAAAAACTGTAAATGAAAATCAAGTTAGTCTGATAAACAAAGTCGATTGTTTAGTGAACCCCAACGTAAATGACGCGTCACGTGGGATATGGCTTATTACTCTTTATCTAAAAATAAAGCGCGTGAAGTAAATGACGTAATGGCCTCTGTAAGTGAAACCTTGGGAATAAGCTAGAATTTTGGTCTACCCTTATCCAATTTTTTTCTGCTTCTTTCTCTTCTTCGGTTAAGAATCTACTCTAATTTTACGTTTCCTGTATGAGGCATGGCGTAATTCACACGACAGGGAAACAATAATAGTAGTAATTGTTATCACTTCAAAGACACCGCGCCCGTTAAGGCCTTGAATAAAGTTATTCAATTCAAATTCCTGTCTTAGCATGTTGTGTGCATTGACGTGTTGCTTAGCCTTGGGTTTTACGTAGATATGGCAAATGTTTATATCTAAGTATCACGTACGGGTAAGTTGAGATGGCTATCAGCAGCTTTAAAAGATATATATATATATATATATATTTTAATTCACATCGTTTTATCAATTTCTCACTGAGTCCTCATAATGAAATATTTGGCATGAGTAATAAAACAAACAAAAAAAAATTAGAGGAATAAATCTATTTTAGACTGTACATTCAAGGTACTTTCAGTTATGTCAAGGCGATATCGAGTACATCACCAAAAGAACTTTAAAAATCAGTTTAGGTAGTGATAAAAAGGGAATGGAACTTCGCATATGTATATTTCTCAACAGTAAACAGGAAATAGAGGAGAGAAACAGAAAAAGAAGGGAAAAATCCCAGAGATTGACACGTTCACCTTTGAAGAGCTTCCTGAACACTCCCTTGGGTCATGATAGAAATAGCAAGGGCAAAAATAGCATCTCTTTCTTTAATATTAATCTTAACTTCCTTCATAATAGAGAAAAGAATATTGCAGAGATGCCGAGCTTGAAGGATGTTGCCTCACTAGTTCACCAGTTGACATGTGGCGCCAAGGATATCCAAAATGTAAAAATGTTATGGTCTACCAAGCATTTATCGTCCACAGGCGGAAGATCTCTGAAATAAACTTTTCGGATAATGTGTTTGAGGTGGTGGGATTATAATTTGTGTTGAAAATAGAGTTACTTCAAATTTCCTCCTTAAACTCGGACGGTATTAAAATTGTGGTCGAGGAAGCTGTGAAGAATATATGAGTTTATCATTTAATCTTGAGCATTCGAAGATTCAGGAGTTTAAATTGGATCTTTGCTGGTATGGAATGATTATCAAGAACTCATGGTTTCTTTAGAGCAGTTCATCAGTAGCGCATAACTTTTGAAAACTTCAGATATTCGTATCAGTTCCAGCTACATAAATTTTGATCCGCCCTTCCTCCCCTCCCCAAGAACGCAGATAAAGTTATTACTTAACTTTCTAAATATCCTTTAAAACTTTCAATGGAACTTGTACTCTGATTGTTTGAAATATTCACCGTTCGTTATCAGAGCACAGAAACACGTTAAAGCTTAATCTATGCTGGTTTTTGGTAAGCATCATTCGAATAACTTTATTACATGCCGTACGGGTACAGGCCGGTTTGGTGTTTCAAAACATTTTGCTTAGCTTTATCAGTAGCTTTTTTTCATTTTGTTTTCTAAGAATCTTGTTTGTTCGGCCTACAATGAGTTCTAATTTTTTCACTGACCAACTAGGTCTTTGCTCTTCTCTATTGAACAAGCTCTTACGGAAAGTGGCAAAATCTTCTAGATTATGGGAGAAAACAGTCACTGATCCATCCTCTGACCGCTTCTTGTGTGCTTTACAACAGATCATTGCTCAATAGAGGCTTTTCCATTTGTTATATCAAGTAGTTGAAAATTATCCCCGAAGGCGAGTGAACATTGTTAATTGAATAATCACCGAGACGAAGTCGAGGGCATTATCCAACAATGATCACTGAGCCTGAGGCGAATAACTGTTTTGGTACCATTGCCCGGGTGTTTCGAATTCTGTTGTAAATTCTTTAAATAAAGAAAGCATCGCACATATCTTGTTACAATTGTGTTGATTGCTCGTATCAAGATAAACAGGTTTATCAGTCAACAAAAACTTCATATCTTACTTTTGAAAAGTATTCTGCCATTTTGTACTCTTCGTAATTGAATTTTCCACTATCGCGTGGATCATTTCCTCAGAAACATTGACAAAACACCTAGCAGCTATTTTTAATTTAGTGCTACCTGCTGTAATTACCTAGCGTGATCACCGCGAGATATGACGTAATCCTTCACTAATCAGAGCAGGCGCATCTCTATAATCATCAGAGCAAATTTTCTACCTAATATTCTTTTATAGATGGTCTTCCAGGCAACGAACAACAACAACAAAAAGCTTTGAAAGACACATCGCAGTACTGACAACAAGTACTTAAAAAAGTCGAAATCAATTCATACTGAAGGACTTTTCCAACATTTGGCTGCTATGCGCGTTTCATTTAATTTTCGCTCCTCCTTGAGAGGCGATATTTTGAGAAAATAATTTTTTTAACTATAGAGTTAGAGATTAAAACCCTAGAATAATAACTTGATTGCTCAGGCTTACAGCAAAAGGGATAAGCAGCCTATTTTTCTTTATCTTCCATAAATTTGAAAATATTCTACTTTCATCGGACGTCATGCTAGGAAAAGTGAAGATTGAAATGAAAACTTTATTTTTTTCTTTCGAACCCTAATTTCGATTTGCTGAACCCCCATCATTTCTATAATTTGTAAAAAACCTTTGAAGGTAACCCGGTTTATCTTGTACACAGCTATGTATCAGATTGTGATTTTCTCTGTCTTGCATCAAAGCTACAAGATTGACTATAGTCATATCTCTCATAAAATTGTAGATAATTTAGCGAAAGTTTTGATCCGAGAAGATTACACCGAAGTTTTGATCCGACAAGATTACACCGAAGAAATAGAAACAGAAAATTTATAAGGCCATTGGGAAAGGAAAAAAATTTCTTTGACCAAGGAATCTTGCACATTCTAACATCCAACTGTCACTCCGCTCTAACTAACTCACAGACATTTGAAACAAACCTTTTATAAAATCGAGAAATCTAAGCAGCTGTCCTTTATGTTGATTTCAGAACTTCCTGGTTTGTCCTATGTTAGATTAAATTTGCAAATATTTCTTTCAGTGGGGATTCTTAGCTTCAAGCCCTTACAGGAGGGAATGTTTCTGGTTTTCTAGAAGATTGATTTTTTTTCTTTCCTTAGCTCATTCTACACCACTGAAAATTATCTAATTTTGTAGGCAACCGGCAGCTGCAGGTCAAATTGTTCGCAGTATTCTGCTTTAGATCAAAATCATGATGACATTTGTTAAAAATGCGGTATCTTACCTTGCTCGAATTCTTTTCAAATATTTGCGCTTTTATACAGCAATTCCATAGTAAGGTGATTGTTGTTGACGGAGTTCCGGCCGACTAGCTTAGTGATGTCTCACTTGAAAACAATCGATCGACACAGTTACGAAAATTCAATTGCCATACCACACATGTACAAAAATTTACAAGTGAATAAGATAGTTTCTGATGCTTCTCGAATAGAGCTGTCAAATCTGGTGCCTATATTCTCTCAAGAGTATATTACTTTTTGTAAATTTTCATTATTTTTATGTCTGTCTGACAAACCCATTCAATCACTTAAAAGACTTGTATACTTTAGCCCACAATTACAAGAATAGGAACGTCTTTCTAGAAATCTCGGTTTGAATAGTAAAATCTCAATTGACAGCGTAAATAAAAGGAATTCGAAATTTCCCTCCGGCGTTTTAGGATACGAAACTTCATAATAAATCTAGAATATCCGCATGTCCTTCCCTTGGTGGCGTAGTCAATAAATTTTCTGCCGTCTCAGTTGTTAGAAGTGGAAGCTGTAAGATTTTTATGGGCAAAGAGGCATCTGTGAGCAATTAATGCAAATAGACATCACAGCAGTCAACAAATCACTGTGTCATATACCTAATATATATTTAGGAGTGTGTAGATTATTCGTTCTTAAATTCTAGTTTCTTTAACTGAAACGAAAAACAAAAAGTATTTTGAAATTATATTTCTTCAACCAGGGATGCATCACTTTCATCACTTTCAATGAACAACTTAGATTACAGCATTATTTTCATTTGAATCAGTGCTTCCCTCAATAGTATCATTGTGTATTCATCTTTTCTTGAAAATATATCTCCCTTTCTGCCCTTACCTTTTACTGAACAGTTCTTTCTGAAATCATGCAAACTCATTAAGTCGACGCATTGAAAAAGTAAGAAAATATATATTTTATACCGGACCCAAATCTTCATGGTATACTTATTTGACATGATCGTAAGGGCATATGTGTAGACATCGGTAGCAATGCGTGTGTTGGATTAGGTAGAAAAGTATTACCAGTGGTCTTGTAGAGGCTTCACGGATTCGAATTGTAACAAGTATTTCTTGAATTATTTCATGTTTTACAACACCTTCTTTACGAAAGTGTTGTAAGGTTAGTTTGAGAATATTCATAATCTACTTAATTTTCTTTCTTGTCAATGACATGTACTTACTTTATCCTATATTTGATCAGGAGTTTCGTGTTTTGAAGGAAAAAAAAGAAAAAATTAAATCAGATACACTTACCAACACACTACTCAGTTCAATATGTATCGTGAACATCACTCAACGTGAAGAATCTTATCAATTCTAAATCAATTGAAGCCGTCCTTGTTTTTTAGTGTTGCTTTACAGACGGAACTGAATGAAATCTAATGGCCTCTGCAACCTGCGCAACATTTAATACATTACTGATGTTATCACCTTTTTGTTTTACTTGCTGTCTGTGGGGTAAAGCTCTACAACTCAAATGAAATTAAAATAATTTTAACGTTGAAATCTTCGATCCGGAATCCCAAATGATTTCCCACCCACATTTCACTGACAAGAAAAGAACTGCCCGAAGGATTTCCTATTTCAAAAGGAGGACTGATCACCAAAAAGCAAACTTGACAGTTGTCCAAGATTTCACTGAGAAATATCAACAATGTTTTTCAGTCAATAGAAAATGTCGGAAGCAGCTTTAACGGTTTGTACAGCCCCAAATAGCAATGTTTCTATCACCGCGTGAGCTCTTTGTTGGAAATTTTCAAATCCATCACCTTTTCTCTGCCCGAAAGTGCTTTCAATTTAGGGAAGTAATAAAGATGGATCAAAATTACTGTAATGAGCTTCTCTGTGTTAGTATTGATTGCAGTTAATAGAAAAGTCGCCAGGTGTCGTATTTTCTTCTCTTTCAATAAGCGTACTAATTTTAAAACTTCCACCAAAACAGAATGCCAAAGTTTCTCTTGTTTTGGTTCAGTTATGTTTTCTTTAGGACATTTTCTCTTTAATCGGGTGAAAGGGGTAGGGAATTTGACAAATTAAACTGTGAAACAAATTACCTCCTGGTTTGGAACCTTTTCAAAATATGTAATAACCCGACACAAGGAGTGGTTTCCAGAGAAATAGCTTCACGTGCTTTAAATTCTCATAAGTGCATCCAGGAGTTACGAAAATAATTTTAAATAAACATCTCCCATCAAGATCTGAAATTCCTAATATTTTTCTTAAAAAACTAACAATTTGAAATTCAGTGGCAATTTTTTAAGAGTGAATACTACTGCCTGTTCTTCATTACGGGATTCTTGAACCACAAAGGCGAATTGTGTCATTTATCCATATGACTGACTTGGTTAAAGCTTTGATTACTTAACCGCCAAGCCCAATGAACTAAGAAACAGAACCTGATGATATTAGCCGCGAAATCAAAGCGGCAGCGATTTATATTTAAGTCAAAGCACCATAGTAGTGAAACAAGGGCCTCCAGAATTTCTAATCAATTACAAGACAAATGGAAAACTCTTGTTATTAATGATCGCTTACCGTTTTCTCTGTGGTGTTCGA